>NW_027210375.1:0-77775 GCF_027789765.1 Dendropsophus ebraccatus | reverse complement strand
ATACACGTGAAACTAAAGCCGATCCTGGGTGCCTAGGGTGCCTGTCATCCAATCCGCACTGAATTTCATTTCTAGCACATAGCCAAAAAATCGCCCCATTGACTTACATTGGAGTGCAGAAAAGGTCATTTTTTCTCGGTCCCTTTAAGAGGTAGGAGTTAAACAAGCTTAGGTCTGCGGTGCCCAGGGGGGACCCCATCCAGCCCGCACTGAGTTTCATTCCTACCACCTTAGGAAAAAAAGTCATTATTTTGAGGCTTAGAAGTCATTTCTGCAATTCCCATAGAAAATCAACGGCGTCTCTAATTCAATTGTGTGGAGCGCATATCAGGTGGGTTTTCTCTGCCGGCTTAAGAGATACACGTGAAACTAAAGCCGATCCTGGGTGCCTAGGGTGCCTGTCATCCAATCCGCACTGAATTTCATTTCTAGCACATAGCCAAAAAATCGCCCCATTGACTTACATTGGAGTGCAGAAAAGGTCATTTTTTCTCGGTCCCTTTAAGAGGTAGGAGTTAAACAAGCTTAGGTCTGCGGTGCCCAGGGGGGACCCCATCCAGCCCGCACTGAGTTTCATTCCTACCACCTTAGGAAAAAAAGTCATTATTTTGAGGCTTAGAAGTCATTTCTGCAATTCCCATAGAAAATCAACGGCGTCTCTATTCAATTGTGTGGAGCGCATATCAGGTGGGTTTTCTCTGCCGGCTTAAGAGATACACGTGAAACTAAAGCCGATCCTGGGTGCCTAGGGTGCCTGTCATCCAATCCGCACTGAATTTCATTTCTAGCACATAGCCAAAAAATCGCCCCATTGACTTACATTGGAGTGCAGAAAAGGTCATTTTTTCTCGGTCCCTTTAAGAGGTAGGAGTTAAACAAGCTTAGGTCTGCGGTGCCCAGGGGGGACCCCATCCAGCCCGCACTGAGTTTCATTCCTACCACCTTAGGAAAAAAAGTCATTATTTTGAGGCTTAGAAGTCATTTCTGCAATTCCCATAGAAAATCAACGGCGTCTCTATTCAATTGTGTGGAGCGCATATCAGGTGGGTTTTCTCTGCCGGCTTAAGAGATACACGTGAAACTAAAGCTGATCCTGGGTGCCTAGGGTGCCTGTCATCCAATCCGCACTGAATTTCATTTCTAGCACATAGCCAAAAAATCGCCCCATTGACTTACATTGGAGTGCAGAAAAGGTCATTTTTTCTCGGTCCCTTTAAGAGGTAGGAGTTAAACAAGCTTAGGTCTGCGGTGCCCAGGGGGGACCCCATCCAGCCCGCACTGAGTTTCATTCCTACCACCTTAGGAAAAAAAGTCATTATTTTGAGGCTTAGAAGTCATTTCTGCAATTCCCATAGAAAATCAACGGCGTCTCTAATTCAATTGTGTGGAGCGCATATCAGGTGGGTTTTCTCTGCCGGCTTAAGAGATACACGTGAAACTAAAGCCGATCCTGGGTGCCTAGGGTGCCTGTCATCCAATCCGCACTGAATTTCATTTCTAGCACATAGCCAAAAAATCGCCCCATTGACTTACATTGGAGTGCAGAAAAGGTCATTTTTTCTCGGTCCCTTTAAGAGGTAGGAGTTAAACAAGCTTAGGTCTGCGGTGCCCAGGGGGGACCCCATCCAGCCCGCACTGAGTTTCATTCCTACCACCTTAGGAAAAAAAGTCATTATTTTGAGGCTTAGAAGTCATTTCTGCAATTCCCATAGAAAATCAACGGCGTCTCTATTCAATTGTGTGGAGCGCATATCAGGTGGGTTTTCTCTGCCGGCTTAAGAGATACACGTGAAACTAAAGCTGATCCTGGGTGCCTAGGGTGCCTGTCATCCAATCCGCACTGAATTTCATTTCTAGCACATAGCCAAAAAATCGCCCCATTGACTTACATTGGAGTGCAGAAAAGGTCATTTTTTCTCGGTCCCTTTAAGAGGTAGGAGTTAAACAAGCTTAGGTCTGCGGTGCCCAGGGGGGACCCCATCCAGCCCGCACTGAGTTTCATTCCTACCACCTTAGGAAAAAAAGTCATTATTTTGAGGCTTAGAAGTCATTTCTGCAATTCCCATAGAAAATCAACGGCGTCTCTATTCAATTGTGTGGAGCGCATATCAGGTGGGTTTTCTCTGCCGGCTTAAGAGATACACGTGAAACTAAAGCCGATCCTGGGTGCCTAGGGTGCCTGTCATCCAATCCGCACTGAATTTCATTTCTAGCACATAGCCAAAAAATCGCCCCATTGACTTACATTGGAGTGCAGAAAAGGTCATTTTTTCTCGGTCCCTTTAAGAGGTAGGAGTTAAACAAGCTTAGGTCTGCGGTGCCCAGGGGGGACCCCATCCAGCCCGCACTGAGTTTCATTCCTACCACCTTAGGAAAAAAAGTCATTATTTTGAGGCTTAGAAGTCATTTCTGCAAGTCCCCATAGAAAATCAACGGCGTCTCTATTCAATTGTGTGGAGCGCATATCAGGTGGGTTTTCTCTGCCGGCTTAAGAGATACACGTGAAACTAAAGCTGATCCTGGGTGCCTAGGGTGCCTGTCATCCAATCCGCACTGCATTTCATTTCTAGCACATAGCCAAAAAATCGCCCCATTGACTTACATTGGAGTGCAGAAAAGGTCATTTTTTCTCGGTCCCTTTAAGAGGTAGGAGTTAAACAAGCTTAGGTCTGCGGTGCCCAGGGGGGACCCCATCCAGCCCGCACTGAGTTTCATTCCTACCACCTTAGGAAAAAAAGTCATTATTTTGAGGCTTAGAAGTCATTTCTGCAATTCCCATAGAAAATCAACGGCGTCTCTATTCAATTGTGTGGAGCGCATATCAGGTGGCTTTTCTCTGCCGGCTTAAGAGATACACGTGAAACTAAAGCCGATCCTGGGTGCCTAGGGTGCCTGTCATCCAATCCGCACTGAATTTCATTTCTAGCACATAGCCAAAAAATCGCCCCATTGACTTACATTGGAGTGCAGAAAAGGTCATTTTTTCTCGGTCCCTTTAAGAGGTAGGAGTTAAACAAGCTTAGGTCTGCGGTGCCCAGGGGGGACCCCATCCAGCCCGCACTGAGTTTCATTCCTACCACCTTAGGAAAAAAAGTCATTATTTTGAGGCTTAGAAGTCATTTCTGCAATTCCCATAGAAAATCAACGGCGTCTCTAATTCAATTGTGTGGAGCGCATATCAGGTGGGTTTTCTCTGCCGGCTTAAGAGATACACGTGAAACTAAAGCCGATCCTGGGTGCCTAGGGTGCCTGTCATCCAATCCGCACTGAATTTCATTTCTAGCACATAGCCAAAAAATCGCCCCATTGACTTACATTGGAGTGCAGAAAAGGTCATTTTTTCTCGGTCCCTTTAAGAGGTAGGAGTTAAACAAGCTTAGGTCTGCGGTGCCCAGGGGGGACCCCATCCAGCCCGCACTGAGTTTCATTCCTACCACCTTAGGAAAAAAAGTCATTATTTTGAGGCTTAGAAGTCATTTCTGCAATTCCCATAGAAAATCAACGGCGTCTCTAATTCAATTGTGTGGAGCGCATATCAGGTGGGTTTTCTCTGCCGGCTTAAGAGATACACGTGAAACTAAAGCTGATCCTGGGTGCCTAGGGTGCCTGTCATCCAATCCGCACTGAATTTCATTTCTAGCACATAGCCAAAAAATCGCCCCATTGACTTACATTGGAGTGCAGAAAAGGTCATTTTTTCTCGGTCCCTTTAAGAGGTAGGAGTTAAACAAGCTTAGGTCTGCGGTGCCCAGGGGGGACCCCATCCAGCCCGCACTGAGTTTCATTCCTACCACCTTAGGAAAAAAAGTCATTATTTTGAGGCTTAGAAGTCATTTCTGCAATTCCCATAGAAAATCAACGGCGTCTCTAATTCAATTGTGTGGAGCGCATATCAGGTGGGTTTTCTCTGCCGGCTTAAGAGATACACGTGAAACTAAAGCCGATCCTGGGTGCCTAGGGTGCCTGTCATCCAATCCGCACTGCATTTCATTTCTAGCACATAGCCAAAAAATCGCCCCATTGACTTACATTGGAGTGCAGAAAAGGTCATTTTTTCTCGGTCCCTTTAAGAGGTAGGAGTTAAACAAGCTTAGGTCTGCGGTGCCCAGGGGGGACCCCATCCAGCCCGCACTGAGTTTCATTC
Source organism: Dendropsophus ebraccatus (assembly GCF_027789765.1). Taxonomy (NCBI): domain Eukaryota; kingdom Metazoa; phylum Chordata; class Amphibia; order Anura; family Hylidae; genus Dendropsophus; species Dendropsophus ebraccatus. The sequence continues at coordinate 73,631 of NW_027210375.1, read as the reverse complement.
CTACCACCTTAGGAAAAAAAGTCATTATTTTGAGGCTTAGAAGTCATTTCTGCAATTCCCATAGAAAATCAACGGCGGCGGAGGCGTGGCTTGCAGCGCTGATGGCCAGCAGCGCTTAGTGAAAGCTCCGGTGTCGGCCTCCGATTGTAAGGGATTCAGCGCCGGTACATGCAAAATGTCAAAACCCGACAAGAAGAAAAAGATAAAGGAGATGTCGGGGAACAAGATGAGCCTCGGGGATAAAGTAGCAGAGCGGCTGGAAGGGGATGCTGCGGAGCGGAGCGGCCACAGCACGAGGGGAGAAGTAGCGGTGGCCATCTTGGATGACAGCCAGCGGAGGAGAGATCCCGGCCAGAGAACAGCGGCAGCTTCGGAAAGATCAGCTGAGCTGACCGCAGTGAGTAAGGAGCCGGCAGCGCTCCGTGGCTCGGATCATTTAAAGGGGAAGGTGGAGGAGATAAATGTGATCATGCAAACAGCTAAAAATCAGAGTGCAGGGACGGCGGCCATATTGGTTGGGGCAGATGGGAAAGTCCCACAGTTTGCTAAAGGGGATTTGGGTGCAGTCCCTAAAAAGAACTTGATTACTGTTAAATGGGACCCGCTGATGCAGAGGCAGCCCGCAGATTTAAAAGTACCCCCTGTTGAAGGCGCTGATGCCCAAGAGAGGCCTGCCATAGCAGCATGTGCTCAGTCGGCCATATTGGATGAGGAGCACAGGAAAAGGCTGCTCTCTAGTAATAAGCTTACTGATAAAGTGTTTGCACTCCCAGCCCCAAAAGCTGTCATATCCCATGGAGATCAGATCTGCGATATGGATATATCCCGATCTCAAGGCGAAAATAGTATCATGGGGCAAGACTCCGCTCTTTTACATAAATCTGCGCAATGTAAAAGGGGATCGCAGGAATCCGATGTTTCAGAGGGTTATTCAACTCCATATGATTCAGATGAGGAAAGCACGCCCCCAAATAAGAGGAAGCTATTGAAAACGCCAAATAAGTTGGAGATGAATAAGTCGTTCTACGCTCATGACTTATCATCATCTGATGAATCCTCGACCTCCTCTGCTGACTCTGTAATACATCAGCCTATGACAAATGTGCATGTGCATACAGCCACTTCGGAAAATGCTATGAAGGCCTTAGAGGGTCATCCTGAGCTACAGGCGTTGCTGTCGCTAATCCCTACCAAGCAAGATTTGAATAATCTAGGAAAAGATCTTAAGGCAGCATGGAAAAGAGATCTCACTGAGGTGCAGGATAAAGTTACAATCCTGGAGAAAAAAACAGTGGGCATTGAAAAATCTCAGACGAAACACGAGGATAAAATAAGGGAACTGACCTACATTACAGAAACCCTAAAAATTTCCCAGAAGATGATAACCCTCAGACTTGATGACGTCGAGAATAGGAGTCGTCGTAACAATATAAGGATTAGAGGGCTACCAGAGGAGGTTAAGTCTGCGGAACTATATGGTGCGGTGTCTTCATTATTCAACAAGATTCTAGGAAGATCCCTTGATACCCACATAGAACTTGATAGGGTCCATCGAGCTCTAAAGCCAAAGGGAAAAGATTCAAGAAGGCCTAGAGATACCATATGCAGAGTGCATTATTACGCACTAAAGGAAGACATCATGAAGAGGGCGAGAGAAATCCATAATATTGATTTTAATGGTGCGAAGATCCAGCTTTTTACAGATTTATCACTACTGACTCTGAGACAAAGAGCTACGCTGAGACCACTTACGCAAAAATTGCAGGAGCTCAATATTCCATATAAGTGGGGATTTCCGTTTTCTTTATCTGTGAGATTTGAGGGAAGCACTCTTATTTTAAGAGAACCCAAGGACCTGCCGGAGTTCCTGACAGTGTTAAAGCTTCAAAATCTCTACCTCCATGAATGGTGCGATCTACATGAGACCATGATACTACCTCCGCCTAGCTATATTTCGAGATCAAGACCTGAAGACACAGATGATGTTGAGAGACGGGACCTGCCACCACTGCCGAAAAGAGAGAGGAAGACGCAGAGGAACCAACAGCCTGGACCGCGTTGAAGATTGGACCGAGATGCTACTCCCTGACTAAGTTGTTTATATGATGTTTTTGTTGCTGTGCATTTTTTTTTTCCCTCCTTGAGTAGCAGCGGATTGTTAGTTTTATTCAGATATTTTATTGTTTAAACGTCAGTACTAAGGATAGTTCCCATAGTGATAGAGAAGTGTTTTAGGGGAAGGACTTTATTAGATTGGTAGCAATCTTGGAGCTTCTGTTTGTTGTTTTAACATATTTTAGATAATTATCAGTTGCATTGGAGCTCGAGGGTTGCTATCTATATGGGTAACAGGTAATGGGATTTTTGGATAGATGTTTTATCAAAAGATTCCATATAGGACTTTCTAATAAATATTTTAATTACACTGCTTTTCTATTCCCTCCTAAACGGTATTATGATGTAGAATAGGCCAAGACACTTTTGTTCTCATTTAGGCCTATCAACGTTCCAACCCACCCTCCCAATAGTTTGTCTTGCTTAACAAGACTCATTGACTAATTGTCATAAATAGTTCCTTGCGATTTATATCGCTTTTTTTGTTAGTTTAGTTTTTGTTTTTCTCTTTTCCTCTGTTTAATTTTATCTGTTCATATTGATTGTATTTTTCTTTCTGAAGTGCTTAATCTTATCTTCTCCTTTTTCCTAGTTCCGTCTAGTCCTTCCCTTCACCCTTCATCCTCCTGCGGTTGTGGTTACGAACAGTCCTTGGCAACACAGAGGACATCTTTGAACGACAAGAACAAGACAACACGACAGACATAGACATCCGCCCAATTGTAAGTCATACATTCTCACAAGCACGATGACAGACATCACCATCACAACATTAAACGTTAATGGGTTTAATACACCTGAAAAACGCTCAAACATACTATACTCACTACATAAAAGGAAATCACACATAGTTATGCTTCAAGAAACCCATTTTAAAACAGGCAAAATCCCTGACCTAGGGAAAAATAGATATTTCTCAAACTGGTTTCACGCAACCTCCCCCGATAAAAAGACAAAGGGGGTCTCTATAGGCATCCATAGAACACTTCCTTACAAACTAGTAGATGTAAAAATCGATCCAGAGGCCAGATATATTTTTATCAATTGCATAATAGCAGAAGAGACACTAACCTTAGCAAACCTATATGCTCCAAACCAAAATCAGGCCAAATTTATCACTGAGACACTTAACGCGCTACAAATATTTGCGAAGGGTCAGATACTACTTGGAGGGGATTTTAATATTCCTATGAATCCGCTGGTAGACACATCATCAGGTAAAACAAAAATTGCCTTTAGAGAAATTAAAAAGATCCAAAAATCCTTGAGGGAGCTTAAATTGTATGATTCATGGAGACTGCTGAATGCCACTGGAAGAGATTATTCTTTTTTTTCAGCCCCAACCGCTTCATACTCTAGACTGGATTATATTTTCACAGCACATTCCCTTCTGAGTTCAGTTAAAGACGCCATAATAGGAAATATAGTCCTGTCTGATCACGCACCAGTTCACACCACTTTGGCCCTTCTTCCTAAAAAGAAGCCGGCTGCGATATGGAGATTGAATGAGTCTCTGTTAGACGATGCGGTTTGTGTTGCAGACCTCAAAAACACATTTGATATTTTTGAACAGGCACATAAAGGAGATTCTACTGCAGATGTTTTTAAGTGGGAAGCCTTTAAGGCCTCTGCAAGGGGTATTTTGATTTCACACGGGGCAAGACTTAAAAGGGACAAAACAAAAAAGCTGAATGGCCTCTTATCCAAATTGAACGACTTAGAAGCTGTACATAAAACGTCCTTGCTGTCAGAGACGTTAATAGAGCTGAATGAAACTAGAAGTAAAATAAAGGATATAATTCACGAGCAGTATAAAAGGACTGTACAAATTTGTGGTAAGAGTTTTTATATTTGGAGTAACAGGCCTAGTAGATTTTTGGCAAACGCCCTAAATAATAAAAGAACGGCTAATATCATACCCTCTATCAGAAATACAAAAGGGGTGATCACATATAAGACAGAAGAAATCTCAGATACATTTAAAAATTTCTATGATAAACTATATCAGCTTCCCAAGATCAACAGATCTTCAGATATAGCGTCCTCTTCTGATTCCCTGACAGAGTATATCAACAAAACTAGACTCCCTGAAATATCCCCTGATGAGAGTAGTATGCTAGATAAAGATTTCACGTTAATTGAGATTAAAGAAGTCATTAAAAATCTTCCAAATGGCAAATCCCCGGGCCCAGATGGTTACACAGCTAAATTTTATAAATTATTTTTAGATTTCATATCTCCATATCTCCTAAAAGCATTTAACTCCATCTCCACATTGCAAAAATTTCCTCCATCAGCTTTAGAAGCATTCATTACAGTAATCCCGAAAGAAGGCAAGGACTCTAGCTCTTGTAACAACTATAGGCCGATCTCCTTGCTGAACGTAGACACAAAAATATACTCAAAAATCATTTCGAATAGACTTGCGGGGCTCTTGGGGTCTTTAATCGATCCGGATCAAGTGGGATTTATTCAAAATAGAGAAGCAAGAGACAATACGCTTAGAGCGTTTGCTCTTGCTAATCACTCACACAACGCAAAACTCGGCACAGTGCTTCTTGCTCTAGATGCCGAGAAAGCGTTTGATAGGGTCGATTGGAGGTTTTTGGAGCTCTCGCTAAAACAAATTGGATTAGGCCCAAATCTAACATCTAAAATAATGGCACTTTATAATAACCCTACCGCTAAATTAAAAATTAACGGCACATTATCCCGTACAATAAATATTAGAAATGGAACACGTCAGGGATGCCCTCTTTCACCAATTCTCTATGTTTTATGCATGGAACACTTGCTGATCTCGATAAGAAATAATCCGGACATTAGAGGTATCAGGTTAGGGAAAAGACACCATGTCTGCTCAGCCTATGCAGATGATCTTCTCCTTTTTATTACACAGCCACATACATCCTTGCCCTCCCTATTGGCCACCATTGAGGAATTTGCCCTTCATAGTAATTATAAACTTAATGTAAACAAATGTGAGGCGCTTACCATCGCTCTATCAGACGAGATCAGGAAACATTTAATGGAAAATTACCCGTTTAATTGGAGGACAAATGCACTTAGCTATTTAGGGACACAAATAGCGACTTCCCCAGAAACTATAATAAAAGAGAACTTTGACCCCTTAATGAAAAAAATAAAAAGTGATATGGGAGGGTGGGAAAGGAAGGAGTTCTCCTGGATAGGAAGGATTAATATTCTAAAAATGAATGTTCTGCCACGCTTGTTGTATTTATTTCAAGCTGTACCGGCAACCTTGAAGCAGCCCTATCTATCCAGGATGAACTCGACCTTCACTAAATTTGTTTGGGCCCAAAAACCTGCACGCATAGCTTCCAAGACACTCATCAGACCCAAATTAGAGGGAGGTTTAACATTGCCAAGTTGTAAAGCATACTACCAGGCGGCTATTCTGAATAGGGTGTTGGATGCTTTCAAACATAGAAATGACAAATTGTGGATACAATTGGAAGCACATATTACAAATTTTGAACCAGCAGCTATCTTGTGGACCCCTAAAGACATATTGAAGGATATTAGATCTATTTATTCATCTCCAATTAGTGCCTCCATTGCATCTTTAATAAATTCTCCCAAACATATGGTGTCTGAACAATTTAAACCGGACGGCCCCCTTATACCGTTAGGCAGAAATCTGAGATTCCTTCCAGCCTTACACAAAAGCTCCTTCTTAGGTATTCCTACTGAAGGGAACATCACATTTCACTCACTACTTTCCAAGACCGGTGTTAAACAACTAGAGGACCTCCCTTTTAAGGAGGAAAGAGAAGCTCTTCCAGTGGAAACAGTACGACTCCAATACGCACAGTTAGTTTCGTTTATTGAAAGACAGAAAAATACACTCAGATTGGTCAGGAATCTATTGCCCTTTGAAGAATTATGTGTCTCTCCTTCCGCCACGTCTAAGGCAGTGTCAGTGATTTATAAATTACTGGTATCTAGTGATGAGGAATCTCGCCCGGATTATCTCACAAGTTGGGAAAGGGAACTAGAGGTCTCCTTTACATCTGAGGAGGTCTCTATGGCCTTTTATATAACGCACAAGACTTCCATCTCTTGCAAAATACAAGAGAGGAACTTTAAAATTTTGGCTAGATGGTACCTTGTACCGGCCAAATTAGCTTCAATGTACCCGAATCGTAGTGATCTCTGCTGGAGATGTGGTGTGGGGAGAGGCACTATGTTACACATATGGTGGGCTTGTCCCATAGTAAAAAGATTCTGGTCAGATGTAATTAATATCATAAACAACATCGTGGATATACAGGTGGATAATCAGCCCAAACAAGTTTTATTATCAATGATCCCAGGACAGAGACACACTGTGAAAAACTCTATGGTTGGCTTTCTCCTGACCGCAGCTAGAGCAATAATAGCGAGAAAGTGGAGATCCACTTCAGCACCCCATATATCTGAATGGGTTGATGAAGTAAATATGATTCATCGATTAGAAGAATTAGTATCAGAGGACTTGGATATTGGGAAGAAATTTCACACTAAATGGATTAACTGGGTAAATTTTAAAGAATCAGATCAATATAAATTTTTATTGAGTGCAGATCCCACCAATCACACAACATAGATAGATCCACAGAGTGACAATATAAAGTAGTAATCATTTACATACATCATACGGAGGAACATTGACGTTCATTTAGTCCATACTTCATAGAAGAAGCCAATTCTTGAAGCCTTGATCTGATCGGTGCCTCTTTGTTGCCAACGACAATTATAAAGGTACGTTGTGTCTACTGTTGGACATGAGATGATATCTATAAAGAAGATAGGAACAAGATAGGCCATGGGCCTTATTAGTACACAACCGCAGTACTTATGCACAATTCTATCTCTTTTTCTAGTTTCCACTTACTACCCTATCTTTGTTTATTTTGGGATGGTTCCTACCTTATCCTTATCCTATGTAAGGTCATTTAAGGGGTGAGACTTAGCATGCTTATATGGTATCTTATGGAAACACACCCGGATATGTAAAATAAACTACCTATTGTTACTCTGCATTAAAATTTAACGGTAGATTTATTTGATTTCCCTGATGACCCCCTGACCCCCCTTTTTATTTTTTCCCTTCCCCTTTATTTCCCCTTTCTCTTTACCTACTCCTCTCCTTAATTCACCGTTAAGTTGTTATTGTAGCTTATAGATTGCTTTATTATGGTGCTTTTTGTTAATCTTTAATTTCTTTAATAAAATTTAAATTTGTTAGAAAATCAACGGCGTCTCTATTCAATTGTGTGGAGCGCATATCAGGTGGGTTTTCTCTGCCGGCTTAAGAGATACACGTGAAACTAAAGCCTATCCTGGGTGCCTAGGGTGCCTGTCATCCAATCCGCACTGAATTTCATTTCTAGCACATAGCCAAAAAATCGCCCCATTGACTTACATTGGAGTGCAGAAAAGGTCATTTTTTCTCGGTCCCTTTAAGAGGTAGGAGTTAAACAAGCTTAGGTCTGCGGTGCCCAGGGGGGACCCCATCCAGCCCGCACTGAGTTTCATTCCTACCACCTTAGGAAAAAAAGTCATTATTTTGAGGCTTAGAAGTCATTTCTGCAATTCCCATAGAAAATCAACGGCGTCTCTAATTCAATTGTGTGGAGCGCATATCAGGTGGGTTTTCTCTGCCGGCTTAAGAGATACACGTGAAACTAAAGCCGATCCTGGGTGCCTAGGGTGCCTGTCATCCAATCCGCACTGAATTTCATTTCTAGCACATAGCCAAAAAATCTCCCCATTGACTTACATTGGAGTGCAGAAAAGGTCATTTTTTCTCGGTCCCTTTAAGAGGTAGGAGTTAAACAAGCTTAGGTCTGCGGTGCCCAGGGGGGACCCCATCCAGCCCGCACTGAGTTTCATTCCTACCACCTTAGGAAAAAAAGTCATTATTTTGAGGCTTAGAAGTCATTTCTGCAATTCCCATAGAAAATCAACGGCGTCTCTATTCAATTGTGTGGAGCGCATATCAGGTGGGTTTTCTCTGCCGGCTTAAGAGATACACGTGAAACTAAAGCTGATCCTGGGTGCCTAGGGTGCCTGTCATCCAATCCGCACTGAATTTCATTTCTAGCACATAGCCAAAAAATCGCCCCATTGACTTACATTGGAGTGCAGAAAAGGTCATTTTTTCTCGGTCCCTTTAAGAGGTAGGAGTTAAACAAGCTTAGGTCTGCGGTGCCCAGGGGGGACCCCATCCAGCCCGCACTGAGTTTCATTCCTACCACCTTAGGAAAAAAAGTCATTATTTTGAGGCTTAGAAGTCATTTCTGCAATTCCCATAGAAAATCAACGGCGTCTCTATTCAATTGTGTGGAGCGCATATCAGGTGGGTTTTCTCTGCCGGCTTAAGAGATACACGTGAAACTAAAGCCGATCCTGGGTGCCTAGGGTGCCTGTCATCCAATCCGCACTGCATTTCATTTCTAGCACATAGCCAAAAAATCGCCCCATTGACTTACATTGGAGTGCAGAAAAGGTCATTTTTTCTCGGTCCCTTTAAGAGGTAGGAGTTAAACAAGCTTAGGTCTGCGGTGCCCAGGGGGGACCCCATCCAGCCCGCACTGAGTTTCATTCCTACCACCTTAGGAAAAAAAGTCATTATTTTGAGGCTTAGAAGTCATTTCTGCAATTCCCATAGAAAATCAACGGCGTCTCTATTCAATTGTGTGGAGCGCATATCAGGTGGGTTTTCTCTGCCGGCTTAAGAGATACACGTGAAACTAAAGCCGATCCTGGGTGCCTAGGGTGCCTGTCATCCAATCCGCACTGAATTTCATTTCTAGCACATAGCCAAAAAATCGCCCCATTGACTTACATTGGAGTGCAGAAAAGGTCATTTTTTCTCGGTCCCTTTAAGAGGTAGGAGTTAAACAAGCTTAGGTCTGCGGTGCCCAGGGGGGACCCCATCCAGCCCGCACTGAGTTTCATTCCTACCACCTTAGGAAAAAAAGTCATTATTTTGAGGCTTAGAAGTCATTTCTGCAATTCCCATAGAAAATCAACGGCGTCTCTATTCAATTGTGTGGAGCGCATATCAGGTGGGTTTTCTCTGCCGGCTTAAGAGATACACGTGAAACTAAAGCCGATCCTGGGTGCCTAGGGTGCCTGTCATCCAATCCGCACTGAATTTCATTTCTAGCACATAGCCAAAAAATCGCCCCATTGACTTACATTGGAGTGCAGAAAAGGTCATTTTTTCTCGGTCCCTTTAAGAGGTAGGAGTTAAACAAGCTTAGGTCTGCGGTGCCCAGGGGGGACCCCATCCAGCCCGCACTGAGTTTCATTCCTACCACCTTAGGAAAAAAAGTCATTATTTTGAGGCTTAGAAGTCATTTCTGCAATTCCCATAGAAAATCAACGGCGTCTCTAATTCAATTGTGTGGAGCGCATATCAGGTGGGTTTTCTCTGCCGGCTTAAGAGATACACGTGAAACTAAAGCTGATCCTGGGTGCCTAGGGTGCCTGTCATCCAATCCGCACTGAATTTCATTTCTAGCACATAGCCAAAAAATCGCCCCATTGACTTACATTGGAGTGCAGAAAAGGTCATTTTTTCTCGGTCCCTTTAAGAGGTAGGAGTTAAACAAGCTTAGGTCTGCGGTGCCCAGGGGGGACCCCATCCAGCCCGCACTGAGTTTCATTCCTACCACCTTAGGAAAAAAAGTCATTATTTTGAGGCTTAGAAGTCATTTCTGCAATTCCCATAGAAAATCAACGGCGTCTCTATTCAATTGTGTGGAGCGCATATCAGGTGGGTTTTCTCTGCCGGCTTAAGAGATACACGTGAAACTAAAGCCGATCCTGGGTGCCTAGGGTGCCTGTCATCCAATCCGCACTGAATTTCATTTCTAGCACATAGCCAAAAAATCGCCCCATTGACTTACATTGGAGTGCAGAAAAGGTCATTTTTTCTCGGTCCCTTTAAGAGGTAGGAGTTAAACAAGCTTAGGTCTGCGGTGCCCAGGGGGGACCCCATCCAGCCCGCACTGAGTTTCATTCCTACCACCTTAGGAAAAAAAGTCATTATTTTGAGGCTTAGAAGTCATTTCTGCAATTCCCATAGAAAATCAACGGCGTCTCTATTCAATTGTGTGGAGCGCATATCAGGTGGGTTTTCTCTGCCGGCTTAAGAGATACACGTGAAACTAAAGCCGATCCTGGGTGCCTAGGGTGCCTGTCATCCAATCCGCACTGCATTTCATTTCTAGCACATAGCCAAAAAATCGCCCCATTGACTTACATTGGAGTGCAGAAAAGGTCATTTTTTCTCGGTCCCTTTAAGAGGTAGGAGTTAAACAAGCTTAGGTCTGCGGTGCCCAGGGGGGACCCCATCCAGCCCGCACTGAGTTTCATTCCTACCACCTTAGGAAAAAAAGTCATTATTTTGAGGCTTAGAAGTCATTTCTGCAATTCCCATAGAAAATCAACGGCGTCTCTATTCAATTGTGTGGAGCGCATATCAGGTGGGTTTTCTCTGCCGGCTTAAGAGATACACGTGAAACTAAAGCCGATCCTGGGTGCCTAGGGTGCCTGTCATCCAATCCGCACTGAATTTCATTTCTAGCACATAGCCAAAAAATCGCCCCATTGACTTACATTGGAGTGCAGAAAAGGTCATTTTTTCTCGGTCCCTTTAAGAGGTAGGAGTTAAACAAGCTTAGGTCTGCGGTGCCCAGGGGGGACCCCATCCAGCCCGCACTGAGTTTCATTCCTACCACCTTAGGAAAAAAAGTCATTATTTTGAGGCTTAGAAGTCATTTCTGCAATTCCCATAGAAAATCAACGGCGTCTCTAATTCAATTGTGTGGAGCGCATATCAGGTGGGTTTTCTCTGCCGGCTTAAGAGATACACGTGAAACTAAAGCCGATCCTGGGTGCCTAGGGTGCCTGTCATCCAATCCGCACTGAATTTCATTTCTAGCACATAGCCAAAAAATCGCCCCATTGACTTACATTGGTGTGCAGAAAAGGTCATTTTTTCTCGGTCCCTTTAAGAGGTAGGAGTTAAACAAGCTTAGGTCTGCGGTGCCCAGGGGGGACCCCATCCAGCCCGCACTGAGTTTCATTCCTACCACCTTAGGAAAAAAAGTCATTATTTTGAGGCTTAGAAGTCATTTCTGCAATTCCCATAGAAAATCAACGGCGTCTCTAATTCAATTGTGTGGAGCGCATATCAGGTGGGTTTTCTCTGCCGGCTTAAGAGATACACGTGAAACTAAAGCTGATCCTGGGTGCCTAGGGTGCCTGTCATCCAATCCGCACTGAATTTCATTTCTAGCACATAGCCAAAAAATCGCCCCATTGACTTACATTGGAGTGCAGAAAAGGTCATTTTTTCTCGGTCCCTTTAAGAGGTAGGAGTTAAACAAGCTTAGGTCTGCGGTGCCCAGGGGGGACCCCATCCAGCCCGCACTGAGTTTCATTCCTACCACCTTAGGAAAAAAAGTCATTATTTTGAGGCTTAGAAGTCATTTCTGCAATTCCCATAGAAAATCAACGGCGTCTCTATTCAATTGTGTGGAGCGCATATCAGGTGGGTTTTCTCTGCCGGCTTAAGAGATACACGTGAAACTAAAGCTGATCCTGGGTGCCTAGGGTGCCTGTCATCCAATCCGCACTGAATTTCATTTCTAGCACATTGCCAAAAAATCGCCCCATTGACTTACATTGGAGTGCAGAAAAGGTCATTTTTTCTCGGTCCCTTTAAGAGGTAGGAGTTAAACAAGCTTAGGTCTGCGGTGCCCAGGGGGGACCCCATCCAGCCCGCACTGAGTTTCATTCCTACCACCTTAGGAAAAAAAGTCATTATTTTGAGGCTTAGAAGTCATTTCTGCAATTCCCATAGAAAATCAACGGCGTCTCTATTCAATTGTGTGGAGCGCATATCAGGTGGGTTTTCTCTGCCGGCTTAAGAGATACACGTGAAACTAAAGCCGATCCTGGGTGCCTAGGGTGCCTGTCATCCAATCCGCACTGCATTTCATTTCTAGCACATAGCCAAAAAATCGCCCCATTGACTTACATTGGAGTGCAGAAAAGGTCATTTTTTCTCGGTCCCTTTAAGAGGTAGGAGTTAAACAAGCTTAGGTCTGCGGTGCCCAGGGGGGACCCCATCCAGCCCGCACTGAGTTTCATTCCTACCACCTTAGGAAAAAAAGTCATTATTTTGAGGCTTAGAAGTCATTTCTGCAATTCCCATAGAAAATCAACGGCGTCTCTATTCAATTGTGTGGAGCGCATATCAGCTGGGATTTCTCTGCCGGCTTAAGAGATACACGTGAAACTAAAGCTGATCCTGGGTGCCTAGGGTGCCTGTCATCCAATCCGCACTGAATTTCATTTCTAGCACATAGCCAAAAAATCGCCCCATTGACTTACATTGGAGTGCAGAAAAGGTCATTTTTTCTCGGTCCCTTTAAGAGGTAGGAGTTAAACAAGCTTAGGTCTGCGGTGCCCAGGGGGGACCCCATCCAGCCCGCACTGAGTTTCATTCCTACCACCTTAGGAAAAAAAGTCATTATTTTGAGGCTTAGAAGTCATTTCTGCAATTCCCATAGAAAATCAACGGCGTCTCTAATTCAATTGTGTGGAGCGCATATCAGGTGGGTTTTCTCTGCCGGCTTAAGAGATACACGTGAAACTAAAGCCTATCCTTGGTGCCTAGGGTGCCTGTCATCCTATCCGCACTGAATTTCATTTCTAGCACATTAGCCAAAAAATCGCCCCATTGACTTACATTGGAGTGCAGAAAAGGTCATTTTTTCTCGGTCCCTTTAAGAGGTAGGAGTTAAACAAGCTTAGAGCTGCGGTGCCCAGGGGGGACCCCATCCAGCCCGCACTGAGTTTCATTCCTACCACCTTAGGAAAAAAAGTCATTATTTTGAGGCTTAGAAGTCATTTCTGCAATTCCCATAGAAAATCAACGGCGTCTCTAATTCAATTGTGTGGAGCGCATATCAGGTGGGTTTTCTCTGCCGGCTTAAGAGATACACGTGAAACTAAAGCTGATCCTGGGTGCCTAGGGTGCCTGTCATCCAATCCGCACTGCATTTCATTTCTAGCACATAGCCAAAAAATCGCCCCATTGACTTACATTGGAGTGCAGAAAAGGTCATTTTTTCTCGGTCCCTTTAAGAGGTAGGAGTTAAACAAGCTTAGGTCTGCGGTGCCCAGGGGGGACCCCATCCAGCCCGCACTGAGTTTCATTCCTACCACCTTAGGAAAAAAAGTCATTATTTTGAGGCTTAGAAGTCATTTCTGCAATTCCCATAGAAAATCAACGGCGTCTCTAATTCAATTGTGTGGAGCGCATATCAGGTGGGTTTTCTCTGCCGGCTTAAGAGATACACGTGAAACTAAAGCTGATCCTGGGTGCCTAGGGTGCCTGTCATCCAATCCGCACTGCATTTCATTTCTAGCACATAGCCAAAAAATCGCCCCATTGACTTACATTGGAGTGCAGAAAAGGTCATTTTTTCTCGGTCCCTTTAAGAGGTAGGAGTTAAACAAGCTTAGGTCTGCGGTGCCCAGGGGGGACCCCATCCAGCCCGCACTGAGTTTCATTCCTACCACCTTAGGAAAAAAAGTCATTATTTTGAGGCTTAGAAGTCATTTCTGCAATTCCCATAGAAAATCAACGGCGTCTCTATTCAATTGTGTGGAGCGCATATCAGGTGGGTTTTCTCTGCCGGCTTAAGAGATACACGTGAAACTAAAGCCTGATCCTGGGTGCCTAGGGTGCCTGTCATCCAATCCGCACTGAATTTCATTTCTAGCACATAGCCAAAAAATCGCCCCATTGACTTACATTGGAGTGCAGAAAAGGTCATTTTTTCTCGGTCCCTTTAAGAGGTAGGAGTTAAACAAGCTTAGGTCTGCGGTGCCCAGGGGGGACCCCATCCAGCCCGCACTGAGTTTCATTCCTACCACCTTAGGAAAAAAAGTCATTATTTTGAGGCTTAGAAGTCATTTCTGCAATTCCCATAGAAAATCAACGGCGTCTCTAATTCAATTGTGTGGAGCGCATATCAGGTGGGTTTTCTCTGCCGGCTTAAGAGATACACGTGAAACTAAAGCCTGATCCTGGGTGCCTAGGGTGCCTGTCATCCAATCCGCACTGAATTTCATTTCTAGCACATTAGCCAAAAAATCGCCCCATTGACTTACATTGGAGTGCAGAAAAGGTCATTTTTTCTCGGTCCCTTTAAGAGGTAGGAGTTAAACAAGCTTAGGTCTGCGGTGCCCAGGGGGGACCCCATCCAGCCCGCACTGAGTTTCATTCCTACCACCTTAGGAAAAAAAGTCATTATTTTGAGGCTTAGAAGTCATTTCTGCAATTCCCATAGAAAATCAACGGCGTCTCTATTCAATTGTGTGGAGCGCATATCAGGTGGGTTTTCTCTGCCGGCTTAAGAGATACACGTGAAACTAAAGCTGATCCTGGGTGCCTAGGGTGCCTGTCATCCAATCCGCACTGAATTTCATTTCTAGCACATAGCCAAAAAATCGCCCCATTGACTTACATTGGAGTGCAGAAAAGGTCATTTTTTCTCGGTCCCTTTAAGAGGTAGGAGTTAAACAAGCTTAGGTCTGCGGTGCCCAGGGGGGACCCCATCCAGCCCGCACTGAGTTTCATTCCTACCACCTTAGGAAAAAAAGTCATTATTTTGAGGCTTAGAAGTCATTTCTGCAATTCCCATAGAAAATCAACGGCGTCTCTATTCAATTGTGTGGAGCGCATATCAGGTGGGTTTTCTCTGCCGGCTTAAGAGATACACGTGAAACTAAAGCCTGATCCTGGGTGCCTAGGGTGCCTGTCATCCAATCCGCACTGCATTTCATTTCTAGCACATAGCCAAAAAATCGCCCCATTGACTTACATTGGAGTGCAGAAAAGGTCATTTTTTCTCGGTCCCTTTAAGAGGTAGGAGTTAAACAAGCTTAGGTCTGCGGTGCCCAGGGGGGACCCCATCCAGCCCGCACTGAGTTTCATTCCTACCACCTTAGGAAAAAAAGTCATTATTTTGAGGCTTAGAAGTCATTTCTGCAATTCCCATAGAAAATCAACGGCGTCTCTATTCAATTGTGTGGAGCGCATATCAGGTGGGTTTTCTCTGCCGGCTTAAGAGATACACGTGAAACTAAAGCCTGATCCTTGGTGCCTAGGGTGCCTGTCATCCTAATCCGCACTGAATTTCATTTCTAGCACATAGCCAAAAAATCGCCCCATTGACTTACATTGGAGTGCAGAAAAGGTCATTTTTTCTCGGTCCCTTTAAGAGGTAGGAGTTAAACAAGCTTAGGTCTGCGGTGCCCAGGGGGGACCCCATCCAGCCCGCACTGAGTTTCATTCCTACCACCTTAGGAAAAAAAGTCATTATTTTGAGGCTTAGAAGTCATTTCTGCAATTCCCATAGAAAATCAACGGCGTCTCTATTCAATTGTGTGGAGCGCATATCAGGTGGGTTTTCTCTGCCGGCTTAAGAGATACACGTGAAACTAAAGCTGATCCTGGTAGCCTAGGGTGCCTGTCATCCAATCCGCACTGAATTTCATTTCTAGCACATTGCCAAAAAATCGCCCCATTGACTTACATTGGAGTGCAGAAAAGGTCATTTTTTCTCGGTCCCTTTAAGAGGTAGGAGTTAAACAAGCTTAGGTCTGCGGTGCCCAGGGGGGACCCCATCCAGCCCGCACTGAGTTTCATTCCTACCACCTTAGGAAAAAAAGTCATTATTTTGAGGCTTAGAAGTCATTTCTGCAATTCCCATAGAAAATCAACGGCGTCTCTAATTCAATTGTGTGGAGCGCATATCAGGTGGGTTTTCTCTGCCGGCTTAAGAGATACACGTGAAACTAAAGCTGATCCTGGGTGCCTAGGGTGCCTGTCATCCAATCCGCACTGAATTTCATTTCTAGCACATTGCCAAAAAATCGCCCCATTGACTTACATTGGAGTGCAGAAAAGGTCATTTTTTCTCGGTCCCTTTAAGAGGTAGGAGTTAAACAAGCTTAGGTCTGCGGTGCCCAGGGGGGACCCCATCCAGCCCGCACTGAGTTTCATTCCTACCACCTTAGGAAAAAAAGTCATTATTTTGAGGCTTAGAAGTCATTTCTGCAATTCCCATAGAAAATCAACGGCGTCTCTAATTCAATTGTGTGGAGCGCATATCAGGTGGGTTTTCTCTGCCGGCTTAAGAGATACACGTGAAACTAAAGCCGATCCTTGGTGCCTAGGGTGCCTGTCATCCTATCCGCACTGAATTTCATTTCTAGCACATTAGCCAAAAAATCGCCCCATTGACTTACATTGGAGTGCAGAAAAGGTCATTTTTTCTCGGTCCCTTTAAGAGGTAGGAGTTAAACAAGCTTAGGTCTGCGGTGCCCAGGGGGGACCCCATCCAGCCCGCACTGAGTTTCATTCCTACCACCTTAGGAAAAAAAGTCATTATTTTGAGGCTTAGAAGTCATTTCTGCAATTCCCATAGAAAATCAACGGCGTCTCTAATTCAATTGTGTGGAGCGCATATCAGGTGGGTTTTCTCTGCCGGCTTAAGAGATACACGTGAAACTAAAGCCTGATCCTGGGTGCCTAGGGTGCCTGTCATCCAATCCGCACTGAATTTCATTTCTAGCACATTAGCCAAAAAATCGCCCCATTGACTTACATTGGAGTGCAGAAAAGGTCATTTTTTCTCGGTCCCTTTAAGAGGTAGGAGTTAAACAAGCTTAGGTCTGCGGTGCCCAGGGGGGACCCCATCCAGCCCGCACTGAGTTTCATTCCTACCACCTTAGGAAAAAAAGTCATTATTTTGAGGCTTAGAAGTCATTTCTGCAATTCCCATAGAAAATCAACGGCGTCTCTATTCAATTGTGTGGAGCGCATATCAGGTGGGTTTTCTCTGCCGGCTTAAGAGATACACGTGAAACTAAAGCTGATCCTGGGTGCCTAGGGTGCCTGTCATCCAATCCGCACTGAATTTCATTTCTAGCACATAGCCAAAAAATCGCCCCATTGACTTACATTGGAGTGAAGAAAAGGTCATTTTTTCTCGGTCCCTTTAAGAGGTAGGAGTTAAACAAGCTTAGGTCTGCGGTGCCCAGGGGGGACCCCATCCAGCCCGCACTGAGTTTCATTCCTACCACCTTAGGAAAAAAAGTCATTATTTTGAGGCTTAGAAGTCATTTCTGCAGTTCCCATAGAAAATCAACGGCGTCTCTATTCAATTGTGTGGAGCGCATATCAGGTGGGTTTTCTCTGCCGGCTTAAGAGATACACGTGAAACTAAAGCTGATCCTGGGTGCCTAGGGTGCCTGTCATCCAATCCGCACTGCATTTCATTTCTAGCACATAGCCAAAAAATCGCCCCATTGACTTACATTGGAGTGCAGAAAAGGTCATTTTTTCTCGGTCCCTTTAAGAGGTAGGAGTTAAACAAGCTTAGGTCTGCGGTGCCCAGGGGGGACCCCATCCAGCCCGCACTGAGTTTCATTCCTACCACCTTAGGAAAAAAAGTCATTATTTTGAGGCTTAGAAGTCATTTCTGCAATTCCCATAGAAAATCAACGGCGTCTCTATTCAATTGTGTGGAGCGCATATCAGGTGGCTTTTCTCTGCCGGCTTAAGAGATACACGTGAAACTAAAGCTGATCCTGGGTGCCTAGGGTGCCTGTCATCCAATCCGCACTGAATTTCATTTCTAGCACATAGCCAAAAAATCGCCCCATTGACTTACATTGGAGTGCAGAAAAGGTCATTTTTTCTCGGTCCCTTTAAGAGGTAGGAGTTAAACAAGCTTAGGTCTGCGGTGCCCAGGGGGGGACCCCATCCAGCCCGCACTGAGTTTCATTCCTACCACCTTAGGAAAAAAAGTCATTATTTTGAGGCTTAGAATTCATTTCTGCAATTCCCATAGAAAATCAACGGCGTCTCTATTCAATTGTGTGGAGCGCATATCAGGTGGGTTTTCTCTGCCGGCTTAAGAGATACACGTGAAACTAAAGCTGATCCTGGGTGCCTAGGGTGCCTGTCATCCAATCCGCACTGAATTTCATTTCTAGCACATAGCCAAAAAATCGCCCCATTGACTTACATTGGAGTGCAGAAAAGGTCATTTTTTCTCGGTCCCTTTAAGAGGTAGGAGTTAAACAAGCTTAGGTCTGCGGTGCCCAGGGGGGACCCCATCCAGCCCGCACTAAGTTTCATTCCTACCACCTTAGGAAAAAAAGTCATTATTTTGAGGCTTAGAAGTCATTTCTGCAATTCCCATAGAAAATCAACGGCGTCTCTAATTCAATTGTGTGGAGCGCATATCAGGTGGGTTTTCTCTGCCGGCTTAAGAGATACACGTGAAACTAAAGCCGATCCTGGGTGCCTAGGGTGCCTGTCATCCAATCCGCACTGCATTTCATTTCTAGCACATAGCCAAAAAATCGCCCCATTGACTTACATTGGAGTGCAGAAAAGGTCATTTTTTCTCGGTCCCTTTAAGAGGTAGGAGTTAAACAAGCTTAGGTCTGCGGTGCCCAGGGGGGACCCCATCCAGCCCGCACTGAGTTTCATTCCTACCACCTTAGGAAAAAAAGTCATTATTTTGAGGCTTAGAAGTCATTTCTGCAGTTCCCATAGAAAATCAACGGCGTCTCTATTCAATTGTGTGGAGCGCATATCAGGTGGGTTTTCTCTGCCGGCTTAAGAGATACACGTGAAACTAAAGCTGATCCTGGGTGCCTAGGGTGCCTGTCATCCAATCCGCACTGCATTTCATTTCTAGCACATAGCCAAAAAATCGCCCCATTGACTTACATTGGAGTGCAGAAAAGGTCATTTTTTCTCGGTCCCTTTAAGAGGTAGGAGTTAAACAAGCTTAGGTCTGCGGTGCCCAGGGGGGACCCCATCCAGCCCGCACTGAGTTTCATTCCTACCACCTTAGGAAAAAAAGTCATTATTTTGAGGCTTAGAAGTCATTTCTGCAATTCCCATAGAAAATCAACGGCGTCTCTATTCAATTGTGTGGAGCGCATATCAGGTGGGCTTTTCTCTGCCGGCTTAAGAGATACACGTGAAACTAAAGCCTGATCCTGGGTGCCTAGGGTGCCTGTCATCCAATCCGCACTGCATTTCATTTCTAGCACATAGCCAAAAAATCGCCCCATTGACTTACATTGGAGTGCAGAAAAGGTCATTTTTTCTCGGTCCCTTTAAGAGGTAGGAGTTAAACAAGCTTAGGTCTGCGGTGCCCAGGGGGGACCCCATCCAGCCCGCACTGAGTTTCATTCCTACCACCTTAGGAAAAAAAGTCATTATTTTGAGGCTTAGAAGTCATTTCTGCAATTCCCATAGAAAATCAACGGCCTCTCTAATTCAATTGTGTGGAGCGCATATCAGGTGGGTTTTCTCTGCCGGCTTAAGAGATACACGTGAAACTAAAGCCTATCCTTGGTGCCTAGGGTGCCTGTCATCCAATCCGCACTGAATTTCATTTCTAGCACATTAGCCAAAAAATCGCCCCATTGACTTACATTGGAGTGCAGAAAAGGTCATTTTTTCTCGGTCCCTTTAAGAGGTAGGAGTTAAACAAGCTTAGGTCTGCGGTGCCCAGGGGGGACCCCATCCAGCCCGCACTGAGTTTCATTCCTACCACCTTAGGAAAAAAAGTCATTATTTTGAGGCTTAGAAGTCATTTCTGCAATTCCCATAGAAAATCAACGGCGTCTCTAATTCAATTGTGTGGAGCGCATATCAGGTGGGTTTTCTCTGCCGGCTTAAGAGATACACGTGAAACTAAAGCTGATCCTGGGTGCCTAGGGTGCCTGTCATCCAATCCGCACTGAATTTCATTTCTAGCACATAGCCAAAAAATCGCCCCATTGACTTACATTGGAGTGCAGAAAAGGTCATTTTTTCTCGGTCCCTTTAAGAGGTAGGAGTTAAACAAGCTTAGGTCTGCGGTGCCCAGGGGGGACCCCATCCAGCCCGCACTGAGTTTCATTCCTACCACCTTAGGAAAAAAAGTCATTATTTTGAGGCTTAGAAGTCATTTCTGCAATTCCCATAGAAAATCAACGGCGTCTCTAATTCAATTGTGTGGAGCGCATATCAGGTGGGTTTTCTCTGCCGGCTTAAGAGATACACGTGAAACTAAAGCCGATCCTGGGTGCCTAGGGTGCCTGTCATCCAATCCGCACTGCATTTCATTTCTAGCACATAGCCAAAAAAATCGCCCCATTGACTTACATTGGAGTGCAGAAAAGGTCATTTTTTCTCGGTCCCTTTAAGAGGTAGGAGTTAAACAAGCTTAGGTCTGCGGTGCCCAGGGGGGACCCCATCCAGCCCGCACTGAGTTTCATTCCTACCACCTTAGGAAAAAAAGTCATTATTTTGAGGCTTAGAAGTCATTTCTGCAATTCCCATAGAAAATCAACGGCGGAGGCGTGGCTTGCAGCGCTGATGGCCAGCAGCGCTTAGTGAAAGCTCCGGTGTCGGCCTCCGATTGTAAGGGATTCAGCGCCGGTACATGCAAAATGTCAAAACCCGACAAGAAGAAAAAGATAAAGGAGATGTCGGGGAACAAGATGAGCCTCGGGGATAAAGTAGCAGAGCGGCTGGAAGGGGATGCTGCGGAGCGGAGCGGCCACAGCACGAGGGGAGAAGTAGCGGTGGCCATCTTGGATGACAGCCAGCGGAGGAGAGATCCCGGCCAGAGAACAGCGGCAGCTTCGGAAAGATCAGCTGAGCTGACCGCAGTGAGTAAGGAGCCGGCAGCGCTCCGTGGCTCGGATCATTTAAAGGGGAAGGTGGAGGAGATAAATGTGATCATGCAAACAGCTAAAAATCAGAGTGCAGGGACGGCGGCCATATTGGTTGGGGCAGATGGGAAAGTCCCACAGTTTGCTAAAGGGGATTTGGGTGCAGTCCCTAAAAAGAACTTGATTACTGTTAAATGGGACCCGCTGATGCAGAGGCAGCCCGCAGATTTAAAAGTACCCCCTGTTGAAGGCGCTGATGCCCAAGAGAGGCCTGCCATAGCAGCATGTGCTCAGTCGGCCATATTGGATGAGGAGCACAGGAAAAGGCTGCTCTCTAGTAATAAGCTTACTGATAAAGTGTTTGCACTCCCAGCCCCAAAAGCTGTCATATCCCATGGAGATCAGATCTGCGATATGGATATATCCCGATCTCAAGGCGAAAATAGTATCATGGGGCAAGACTCCGCTCTTTTACATAAATCTGCGCAATGTAAAAGGGGATCGCAGGAATCCGATGTTTCAGAGGGTTATTCAACTCCATATGATTCAGATGAGGAAAGCACGCCCCCAAATAAGAGGAAGCTATTGAAAACGCCAAATAAGTTGGAGATGAATAAGTCGTTCTACGCTCATGACTTATCATCATCTGATGAATCCTCGACCTCCTCTGCTGACTCTGTAATACATCAGCCTATGACAAATGTGCATGTGCATACAGCCACTTCGGAAAATGCTATGAAGGCCTTAGAGGGTCATCCTGAGCTACAGGCGTTGCTGTCGCTAATCCCTACCAAGCAAGATTTGAATAATCTAGGAAAAGATCTTAAGGCAGCATGGAAAAGAGATCTCACTGAGGTGCAGGATAAAGTTACAATCCTGGAGAAAAAAACAGTGGGCATTGAAAAATCTCAGACGAAACACGAGGATAAAATAAGGGAACTGACCTACATTACAGAAACCCTAAAAATTTCCCAGAAGATGATAACCCTCAGACTTGATGACGTCGAGAATAGGAGTCGTCGTAACAATATAAGGATTAGAGGGCTACCAGAGGAGGTTAAGTCTGCGGAACTATATGGTGCGGTGTCTTCATTATTCAACAAGATTCTAGGAAGATCCCTTGATACCCACATAGAACTTGATAGGGTCCATCGAGCTCTAAAGCCAAAGGGAAAAGATTCAAGAAGGCCTAGAGATACCATATGCAGAGTGCATTATTACGCACTAAAGGAAGACATCATGAAGAGGGCGAGAGAAATCCATAATATTGATTTTAATGGTGCGAAGATCCAGCTTTTTACAGATTTATCACTACTGACTCTGAGACAAAGAGCTACGCTGAGACCACTTACGCAAAAATTGCAGGAGCTCAATATTCCATATAAGTGGGGATTTCCGTTTTCTTTATCTGTGAGATTTGAGGGAAGCACTCTTATTTTAAGAGAACCCAAGGACCTGCCGGAGTTCCTGACAGTGTTAAAGCTTCAAAATCTCTACCTCCATGAATGGTGCGATCTACATGAGACCATGATACTACCTCCGCCTAGCTATATTTCGAGATCAAGACCTGAAGACACAGATGATGTTGAGAGACGGGACCTGCCACCACTGCCGAAAAGAGAGAGGAAGACGCAGAGGAACCAACAGCCTGGACCGCGTTGAAGATTGGACCGAGATGCTACTCCCTGACTAAGTTGTTTATATGATGTTTTTGTTGCTGTGCATTTTTTTTTCCCTCCTTGAGTAGCAGCGGATTGTTAGTTTTATTCAGATATTTTATTGTTTAAACGTCAGTACTAAGGATAGTTCCCATAGTGATAGAGAAGTGTTTTAGGGGAAGGACTTTATTAGATTGGTAGCAATCTTGGAGCTTCTGTTTGTTGTTTTAACATATTTTAGATAATTATCAGTTGCATTGGAGCTCGAGGGTTGCTATCTATATGGGTAACAGGTAATGGGATTTTTGGATAGATGTTTTATCAAAAGATTCCATATAGGACTTTCTAATAAATATTTTAATTACACTGCTTTTCTATTCCCTCCTAAACGGTATTATGATGTAGAATAGGCCAAGACACTTTTGTTCTCATTTAGGCCTATCAACGTTCCAACCCACCCTCCCAATAGTTTGTCTTGCTTAACAAGACTCATTGACTAATTGTCATAAATAGTTCCTTGCGATTTATATCGCTTTTTTTGTTAGTTTAGTTTTTGTTTTTCTCTTTTCCTCTGTTTAATTTTATCTGTTCATATTGATTGTATTTTTCTTTCTGAAGTGCTTAATCTTATCTTCTCCTTTTTCCTAGTTCCGTCTAGTCCTTCCCTTCACCCTTCATCCTCCTGCGGTTGTGGTTACGAACAGTCCTTGGCAACACAGAGGACATCTTTGAACGACAAGAACAAGACAACACGACAGACATAGACATCCGCCCAATTGTAAGTCATACATTCTCACAAGCACGATGACAGACATCACCATCACAACATTAAACGTTAATGGGTTTAATACACCTGAAAAACGCTCAAACATACTATACTCACTACATAAAAGGAAATCACACATAGTTATGCTTCAAGAAACCCATTTTAAAACAGGCAAAATCCCTGACCTAGGGAAAAATAGATATTTCTCAAACTGGTTTCACGCAACCTCCCCCGATAAAAAGACAAAGGGGGTCTCTATAGGCATCCATAGAACACTTCCTTACAAACTAGTAGATGTAAAAATCGATCCAGAGGCCAGATATATTTTTATCAATTGCATAATAGCAGAAGAGACACTAACCTTAGCAAACCTATATGCTCCAAACCAAAATCAGGCCAAATTTATCACTGAGACACTTAACGCGCTACAAATATTTGCGAAGGGTCAGATACTACTTGGAGGGGATTTTAATATTCCTATGAATCCGCTGGTAGACACATCATCAGGTAAAACAAAAATTGCCTTTAGAGAAATTAAAAAGATCCAAAAATCCTTGAGGGAGCTTAAATTGTATGATTCATGGAGACTGCTGAATGCCACTGGAAGAGATTATTCTTTTTTTTCAGCCCCAACCGCTTCATACTCTAGACTGGATTATATTTTCACAGCACATTCCCTTCTGAGTTCAGTTAAAGACGCCATAATAGGAAATATAGTCCTGTCTGATCACGCACCAGTTCACACCACTTTGGCCCTTCTTCCTAAAAAGAAGCCGGCTGCGATATGGAGATTGAATGAGTCTCTGTTAGACGATGCGGTTTGTGTTGCAGACCTCAAAAACACATTTGATATTTTTGAACAGGCACATAAAGGAGATTCTACTGCAGATGTTTTTAAGTGGGAAGCCTTTAAGGCCTCTGCAAGGGGTATTTTGATTTCACACGGGGCAAGACTTAAAAGGGACAAAACAAAAAAGCTGAATGGCCTCTTATCCAAATTGAACGACTTAGAAGCTGTACATAAAACGTCCTTGCTGTCAGAGACGTTAATAGAGCTGAATGAAACTAGAAGTAAAATAAAGGATATAATTCACGAGCAGTATAAAAGGACTGTACAAATTTGTGGTAAGAGTTTTTATATTTGGAGTAACAGGCCTAGTAGATTTTTGGCAAACGCCCTAAATAATAAAAGAACGGCTAATATCATACCCTCTATCAGAAATACAAAAGGGGTGATCACATATAAGACAGAAGAAATCTCAGATACATTTAAAAATTTCTATGATAAACTATATCAGCTTCCCAAGATCAACAGATCTTCAGATATAGCGTCCTCTTCTGATTCCCTGACAGAGTATATCAACAAAACTAGACTCCCTGAAATATCCCCTGATGAGAGTAGTATGCTAGATAAAGATTTCACGTTAATTGAGATTAAAGAAGTCATTAAAAATCTTCCAAATGGCAAATCCCCGGGCCCAGATGGTTACACAGCTAAATTTTATAAATTATTTTTAGATTTCATATCTCCATATCTCCTAAAAGCATTTAACTCCATCTCCACATTGCAAAAATTTCCTCCATCAGCTTTAGAAGCATTCATTACAGTAATCCCGAAAGAAGGCAAGGACTCTAGCTCTTGTAACAACTATAGGCCGATCTCCTTGCTGAACGTAGACACAAAAATATACTCAAAAATCATTTCGAATAGACTTGCGGGGCTCTTGGGGTCTTTAATCGATCCGGATCAGTGGGATTTATTCAAAATAGAGAAGCAAGAGACAATACGCTTAGAGCGTTTGCTCTTGCTAATCACTCACACAACGCAAAACTCGGCACAGTGCTTCTTGCTCTAGATGCCGAGAAAGCGTTTGATAGGGTCGATTGGAGGTTTTTGGAGCTCTCGCTAAAACAAATTGGATTAGGCCCAAATCTAACATCTAAAATAATGGCACTTTATAATAACCCTACCGCTAAATTAAAAATTAACGGCACATTATCCCGTACAATAAATATTAGAAATGGAACACGTCAGGGATGCCCTCTTTCACCAATTCTCTATGTTTTATGCATGGAACACTTGCTGATCTCGATAAGAAATAATCCGGACATTAGAGGTATCAGGTTAGGGAAAAGACACCATGTCTGCTCAGCCTATGCAGATGATCTTCTCCTTTTTATTACACAGCCACATACCATCCTTGCCCTCCCTATTGGCCACCATTGAGGAATTTGCCCTTCATAGTAATTATAAACTTAATGTAAACAAATGTGAGGCGCTTACCATCGCTCTATCAGACGAGATCAGGAAACATTTAATGGAAAATTACCCGTTTAATTGGAGATCAAATGCACTTAGCTATTTAGGGACACAAATAGCGACTTCCCCAGAAACTATAATAAAAGAGAACTTTGACCCCTTAATGAAAAAAATAAAAAGTGATATGGGAGGGTGGGAAAGGAAGGAGTTCTCCTGGATAGGAAGATTAATATTCTAAAAATGAATGTTCTGCCACGCTTGTTGTATTTATTTCAAGCTGTACCGGCAACCTTGAAGCAGCCCTATCTATCCAGGATGAACTCGACCTTCACTAAATTTGTTTGGGCCCAAAACCTGCACGCATAGCTTCCAAGACACTCATCAGACCCAAATTAGAGGGAGGTTTAACATTGCCAAGTTGTAAAGCATACTACCAGGCGGCTATTCTGAATAGGGTGTTGGATGCTTTCAAACATAGAAATGACAAATTGTGGATACAATTGGAAGCACATATTACAAATTTTTGAACCAGCAGCTATCTTGTGGACCCCTAAAGACATATTGAAGGATATTAGATCTATTTATTCATCTCCAATTAGTGCCTCCATTGCATCTTTAATAAATTCTCCCAAACATATGGTGTCTGAACAATTTAAACCGGACGGCCCCCTTATACCGTTAGGCAGAAATCTGAGATTTCCTTCCAGCCTTACAAAAAAGTCCTTCTTAGGTATTCCTACTGAAGGGAACATCACATTTCACTCACTACTTTCCAAACGTGTTAACAACTAGAGGACCTCCTTTTTAAGGAGGAAAGAGAAAGCTCTTCCAGTGGAAACAGTAACGTCTCCAATCCGCACAGTTAGTTTCATTTCTTGAAGAACAGAAAATACAATCAGATTGTCAGGATCTATTGCCCTTTGAAGAAAAGGTATTTTTCTCTCCTTCCGCTCACGTAAGGCAGTGTCAGTGATTTATAAATTACTGGTATCTAGTGATGAGAATCTCGCCCGATTATCTCACAAGTTGGGAAAGGGAAACTAGAGGTCTCCTTTACATCTGAGGAGGTCTCTATGGCTTTTATATAACGCACAAGACTTCCATCTCTTGCAAATACAAGAGAGGAACTTTAAAATTTTGGCTAGATGGTCCTTGTACCGGCCAATTAGCTTCATGTACCCGAATCGTAGTGATCTCTGCTGGAGATGTGGTGTGGGGAGAGGCACTATGTTACACATATGGTGGGCTTGTCCCATAGTAAAAAGATTCTGGTCAGATGTAATTAATATCATAACAACATCTGGGATATACAGGGGAAATCAGCCCAAACAAGTTTATTATCAATGATCCCAGGACAGAGACACACTGTGGAAAACTCTATGGTTGGCTTTCTCCTGACCGCAGCTAGAGCAATAATAGCGAGAAAGTGGAGATCCACTTCAGCACCCCATATTATCTGAATGGGTTGATGAAGTCAATATGATTCATCGATTAGAAGAATTAGTATCAGAGGGCTTGGATATTGGGAAGAAATTTCACACTAAAGGATTCTGGGTAAATTTTAAGAATCAGATCAATATAAATTTTTAGAGTGCAGATCCACCAATCCACAACATAGATAGATCCACAGAGTGACAATAAAAGTAGTAATCATTTACATACATTGGAGGCACATTGACGTTCATTTAGTCCATACTTCATAGAAGAAGCCAATTCTTGAAGCTTGTCTGCGGTGCCTCATTTTGCCAACCACAATTATAAAGGTACGTTGTGTCTACTTGTTGGACATGAGATGATATCTATAAAGAAGATAGGAAAATAGGCCATGGGCCTTATTAGTACACAACCGCAGTACTTATCACAATTCTATCTCTTTCTAGTTTCCACTTACTCCTATCTTTTTGTTTTTTTGGGATGGTTCCTACCTTATCCTTATCCTATGTAGGTCATTTAAGGGGTGAGACTTAGCATGCTTATATGGTATCTTATGGAAACACACCCGGATATGTAAAATAACCTACCTATTGTTACTTGCATTAAATTTAACGGTAGATTTATTTGATTTCCCTGATGACCCCCTGACCCCCTTTTATTTTTCCAAGCCCTTATTTCCCTTTCTCTTTACCTACTCCTCTCCTTAATTCACCGTTAAGTTGTTATTGTAGCCTATAGATTGCTTTAAATGTCTTTTTTTAATCTTTAATTTCTTTAATGCAATTTCAATTGAGAAAATCAACGGCGTCTCTATTCAATTGTGTGGAGCGCATATCAGGTGGGTTTTCTCTGCCGGCTTAAGAGATACACGTGAAACTAAAGCCGATCCTGGGTGCCTAGGGTGCCTGTCATCCAATCCGCACTGAATTTCATTTCTAGCACATAGCCAAAAAATCGCCCCATTGACTTACATTGGAGTGCAGAAAAGGTCATTTTTTCTCGGTCCCTTTAAGAGGTAGGAGTTAAACAAGCTGAGGTCTGCGGTGCCCAGGGGGGACCCCATCCAGCCCGCACTGAGTTTCATTCCTACCACCTTAGGAAAAAAAGTCATTATTTTGAGGCTTAGAAGTCATTTCTGCAATTCCCATAGAAAATCAACGGCGTCTCTATTCAATTGTGTGGAGCGCATATCAGGTGGGTTTTCTCTGCCGGCTTAAGAGATACACGTGAAACTAAAGCCGATCCTGGGTGCCTAGGGTGCCTGTCATCCAATCCGCACTGAATTTCATTTCTAGCACATAGCCAAAAAATCGCCCCATTGACTTACATTGGAGTGCAGAAAAGGTCATTTTTTCTCGGTCCCTTTAAGAGGTAGGAGTTAAACAAGCTTAGGTCTGCGGTGCCCAGGGGGACCCCATCCAGCCCGCACTGAGTTTCATTCCTACCACCTTAGGAAAAAAAGTCATTATTTTGAGGCTTAGAAGTCATTTCTGCAATTCCCATAGAAAATCAACGGCGTCTCTATTCAATTGTGTGGAGCGCATATCAGGTGGGTTTTCTCTGCCGGCTTAAGAGATACACGTGAAACTAAAGCCGATCCTGGGTGCCTAGGGTGCCTGTCATCCAATCCGCACTGAATTTCATTTCTAGCACATAGCCAAAAAATCGCCCCATTGACTTACATTGGAGTGCAGAAAAGGTCATTTTTTCTCGGTCCCTTTAAGAGGTAGGAGTTAAACAAGCTTAGGTCTGCGGTGCCCAGGGGGGACCCCATCCAGCCCGCACTGAGTTTCATTCCTACCACCTTAGGAAAAAAAGTCATTATTTTGAGGCTTAGAAGTCATTTCTGCAATTCCCATAGAAAATCAACGGCGTCTCTATTCAATTGTGTGGAGCGCATATCAGGTGGGTTTTCTCTGCCGGCTTAAGAGATACACGTGAAACTAAAGCCGATCCTGGGTGCCTAGGGTGCCTGTCATCCAATCCGCACTGAATTTCATTTCTAGCACATAGCCAAAAAATCGCCCCATTGACTTACATTGGAGTGCAGAAAAGGTCATTTTTTCTCGGTCCCTTTAAGAGGTAGGAGTTAAACAAGCTTAGGTCTGCGGTGCCCAGGGGGGACCCCATCCAGCCCGCACTGAGTTTCATTCCTACCACCTTAGGAAAAAAAGTCATTATTTTGAGGCTTAGAAGTCATTTCTGCAATTCCCATAGAAAATCAACGGCGTCTCTATTCAATTGTGTGGAGCGCATATCAGGTGGGTTTTCTCTGCCGGCTTAAGAGATACACGTGAAACTAAAGCCGATCCTGGGTGCCTAGGGTGCCTGTCATCCAATCCGCACTGAATTTCATTTCTAGCACATAGCCAAAAAATCGCCCCATTGACTTACATTGGAGTGCAGAAAAGGTCATTTTTTCTCGGTCCCTTTAAGAGGTAGGAGTTAAACAAGCTTAGGTCTGCGGTGCCCAGGGGGGACCCCATCCAGCCCGCACTGAGTTTCATTCCTACCACCTTAGGAAAAAAAGTCATTATTTTGAGGCTTAGAAGTCATTTCTGCAATTCCCATAGAAAATCAACGGCGTCTCTATTCAATTGTGTGGAGCGCATATCAGGTGGGTTTTCTCTGCCGGCTTAAGAGATACACGTGAAACTAAAGCCGATCCTGGGTGCCTAGGGTGCCTGTCATCCAATCCGCACTGAATTTCATTTCTAGCACATAGCCAAAAAATCGCCCCATTGACTTACATTGGAGTGCAGAAAAGGTCATTTTTTCTCGGTCCCTTTAAGAGGTAGGAGTTAAACAAGCTTAGGTCTGCGGTGCCCAGGGGGGACCCCATCCAGCCCGCACTGAGTTTCATTCCTACCACCTTAGGAAAAAAAGTCATTATTTTGAGGCTTAGAAGTCATTTCTGCAATTCCCATAGAAAATCAACGGCGTCTCTATTCAATTGTGTGGAGCGCATATCAGGTGGGTTTTCTCTGCCGGCTTAAGAGATACACGTGAAACTAAAGCCGATCCTGGGTGCCTAGGGTGCCTGTCATCCAATCCGCACTGAATTTCATTTCTAGCACATAGCCAAAAAATCGCCCCATTGACTTACATTGGAGTGCAGAAAAGGTCATTTTTTCTCGGTCCCTTTAAGAGGTAGGAGTTAAACAAGCTTAGGTCTGCGGTGCCCAGGGGGACCCCATCCAGCCCGCACTGAGTTTCATTCCTACCACCTTAGGAAAAAAAGTCATTATTTTGAGGCTTAGAAGTCATTTCTGCAATTCCCATAGAAAATCAACGGCGTCTCTATTCAATTGTGTGGAGCGCATATCAGGTGGGTTTTCTCTGCCGGCTTAAGAGATACACGTGAAACTAAAGCCGATCCTGGGTGCCTAGGGTGCCTGTCATCCAATCCGCACTGAATTTCATTTCTAGCACATAGCCAAAAAATCGCCCCATTGACTTACATTGGAGTGCAGAAAAGGTCATTTTTTCTCGGTCCCTTTAAGAGGTAGGAGTTAAACAAGCTTAGGTCTGCGGTGCCCAGGGGGGACCCCATCCAGCCCGCACTGAGTTTCATTCCTACCACCTTAGGAAAAAAAGTCATTATTTTGAGGCTTAGAAGTCATTTCTGCAATTCCCATAGAAAATCAACGGCGTCTCTATTCAATTGTGTGGAGCGCATATCAGGTGGGTTTTCTCTGCCGGCTTAAGAGATACACGTGAAACTAAAGCCGATCCTGGGTGCCTAGGGTGCCTGTCATCCAATCCGCACTGAATTTCATTTCTAGCACATAGCCAAAAAATCGCCCCATTGACTTACATTGGAGTGCAGAAAAGGTCATTTTTTCTCGGTCCCTTTAAGAGGTAGGAGTTAAACAAGCTTAGGTCTGCGGTGCCCAGGGGGGACCCCATCCAGCCCGCACTGAGTTTCATTCCTACCACCTTAGGAAAAAAAGTCATTATTTTGAGGCTTAGAAGTCATTTCTGCAATTCCCATAGAAAATCAACGGCGTCTCTATTCAATTGTGTGGAGCGCATATCAGGTGGGTTTTCTCTGCCGGCTTAAGAGATACACGTGAAACTAAAGCCGATCCTGGGTGCCTAGGGTGCCTGTCATCCAATCCGCACTGAATTTCATTTCTAGCACATAGCCAAAAAATCGCCCCATTGACTTACATTGGAGTGCAGAAAAGGTCATTTTTTCTCGGTCCCTTTAAGAGGTAGGAGTTAAACAAGCTTAGGTCTGCGGTGCCCAGGGGGGACCCCATCCAGCCCGCACTGAGTTTCATTCCTACCACCTTAGGAAAAAAAGTCATTATTTTGAGGCTTAGAAGTCATTTCTGCAATTCCCATAGAAAATCAACGGCGTCTCTATTCAATTGTGTGGAGCGCATATCAGGTGGGTTTTCTCTGCCGGCTTAAGAGATACACGTGAAACTAAAGCCGATCCTGGGTGCCTAGGGTGCCTGTCATCCAATCCGCACTGAATTTCATTTCTAGCACATAGCCAAAAAATCGCCCCATTGACTTACATTGGAGTGCAGAAAAGGTCATTTTTTCTCGGTCCCTTTAAGAGGTAGGAGTTAAACAAGCTTAGGTCTGCGGTGCCCAGGGGGGACCCCATCCAGCCCGCACTGAGTTTCATTCCTACCACCTTAGGAAAAAAAGTCATTATTTTGAGGCTTAGAAGTCATTTCTGCAATTCCCATAGAAAATCAACGGCGTCTCTATTCAATTGTGTGGAGCGCATATCAGGTGGGTTTTCTCTGCCGGCTTAAGAGATACACGTGAAACTAAAGCCGATCCTGGGTGCCTAGGGTGCCTGTCATCCAATCCGCACTGAATTTCATTTCTAGCACATAGCCAAAAAATCGCCCCATTGACTTACATTGGAGTGCAGAAAAGGTCATTTTTTCTCGGTCCCTTTAAGAGGTAGGAGTTAAACAAGCTTAGGTCTGCGGTGCCCAGGGGGACCCCATCCAGCCCGCACTGAGTTTCATTCCTACCACCTTAGGAAAAAAAGTCATTATTTTGAGGCTTAGAAGTCATTTCTGCAATTCCCATAGAAAATCAACGGCGTCTCTATTCAATTGTGTGGAGCGCATATCAGGTGGGTTTTCTCTGCCGGCTTAAGAGATACACGTGAAACTAAAGCCGATCCTGGGTGCCTAGGGTGCCTGTCATCCAATCCGCACTGAATTTCATTTCTAGCACATAGCCAAAAAATCGCCCCATTGACTTACATTGGAGTGCAGAAAAGGTCATTTTTTCTCGGTCCCTTTAAGAGGTAGGAGTTAAACAAGCTTAGGTCTGCGGTGCCCAGGGGGGACCCCATCCAGCCCGCACTGAGTTTCATTCCTACCACCTTAGGAAAAAAAGTCATTATTTTGAGGCTTAGAAGTCATTTCTGCAATTCCCATAGAAAATCAACGGCGTCTCTATTCAATTGTGTGGAGCGCATATCAGGTGGGTTTTCTCTGCCGGCTTAAGAGATACACGTGAAACTAAAGCCGATCCTGGGTGCCTAGGGTGCCTGTCATCCAATCCGCACTGAATTTCATTTCTAGCACATAGCCAAAAAATCGCCCCATTGACTTACATTGGAGTGCAGAAAAGGTCATTTTTTCTCGGTCCCTTTAAGAGGTAGGAGTTAAACAAGCTTAGGTCTGCGGTGCCCAGGGGGGACCCCATCCAGCCCGCACTGAGTTTCATTCCTACCACCTTAGGAAAAAAAGTCATTATTTTGAGGCTTAGAAGTCATTTCTGCAATTCCCATAGAAAATCAACGGCGTCTCTATTCAATTGTGTGGAGCGCATATCAGGTGGGTTTTCTCTGCCGGCTTAAGAGATACACGTGAAACTAAAGCCGATCCTGGGTGCCTAGGGTGCCTGTCATCCAATCCGCACTGAATTTCATTTCTAGCACATAGCCAAAAAATCGCCCCATTGACTTACATTGGAGTGCAGAAAAGGTCATTTTTTCTCGGTCCCTTTAAGAGGTAGGAGTTAAACAAGCTTAGGTCTGCGGTGCCCAGGGGGGACCCCATCCAGCCCGCACTGAGTTTCATTCCTACCACCTTAGGAAAAAAAGTCATTATTTTGAGGCTTAGAAGTCATTTCTGCAATTCCCATAGAAAATCAACGGCGTCTCTATTCAATTGTGTGGAGCGCATATCAGGTGGGTTTTCTCTGCCGGCTTAAGAGATACACGTGAAACTAAAGCCGATCCTGGGTGCCTAGGGTGCCTGTCATCCAATCCGCACTGAATTTCATTTCTAGCACATAGCCAAAAAATCGCCCCATTGACTTACATTGGAGTGCAGAAAAGGTCATTTTTTCTCGGTCCCTTTAAGAGGTAGGAGTTAAACAAGCTTAGGTCTGCGGTGCCCAGGGGGGACCCCATCCAGCCCGCACTGAGTTTCATTCCTACCACCTTAGGAAAAAAAGTCATTATTTTGAGGCTTAGAAGTCATTTCTGCAATTCCCATAGAAAATCAACGGCGTCTCTATTCAATTGTGTGGAGCGCATATCAGGTGGGTTTTCTCTGCCGGCTTAAGAGATACACGTGAAACTAAAGCCGATCCTGGGTGCCTAGGGTGCCTGTCATCCAATCCGCACTGAATTTCATTTCTAGCACATAGCCAAAAAATCGCCCCATTGACTTACATTGGAGTGCAGAAAAGGTCATTTTTTCTCGGTCCCTTTAAGAGGTAGGAGTTAAACAAGCTTAGGTCTGCGGTGCCCAGGGGGGACCCCATCCAGCCCGCACTGAGTTTCATTCCTACCACCTTAGGAAAAAAAGTCATTATTTTGAGGCTTAGAAGTCATTTCTGCAATTCCCATAGAAAATCAACGGCGTCTCTATTCAATTGTGTGGAGCGCATATCAGGTGGGTTTTCTCTGCCGGCTTAAGAGATACACGTGAAACTAAAGCCGATCCTGGGTGCCTAGGGTGCCTGTCATCCAATCCGCACTGAATTTCATTTCTAGCACATAGCCAAAAAATCGCCCCATTGACTTACATTGGAGTGCAGAAAAGGTCATTTTTTCTCGGTCCCTTTAAGAGGTAGGAGTTAAACAAGCTTAGGTCTGCGGTGCCCAGGGGGGACCCCATCCAGCCCGCACTGAGTTTCATTCCTACCACCTTAGGAAAAAAAGTCATTATTTTGAGGCTTAGAAGTCATTTCTGCAATTCCCATAGAAAATCAACGGCGTCTCTATTCAATTGTGTGGAGCGCATATCAGGTGGGTTTTCTCTGCCGGCTTAAGAGATACACGTGAAACTAAAGCCGATCCTGGGTGCCTAGGGTGCCTGTCATCCAATCCGCACTGAATTTCATTTCTAGCACATAGCCAAAAAATCGCCCCATTGACTTACATTGGAGTGCAGAAAAGGTCATTTTTTCTCGGTCCCTTTAAGAGGTAGGAGTTAAACAAGCTTAGGTCTGCGGTGCCCAGGGGGGACCCCATCCAGCCCGCACTGAGTTTCATTCCTACCACCTTAGGAAAAAAAGTCATTATTTTGAGGCTTAGAAGTCATTTCTGCAATTCCCATAGAAAATCAACGGCGTCTCTATTCAATTGTGTGGAGCGCATATCAGGTGGGTTTTCTCTGCCGGCTTAAGAGATACACGTGAAACTAAAGCCGATCCTGGGTGCCTAGGGTGCCTGTCATCCAATCCGCACTGAATTTCATTTCTAGCACATAGCCAAAAAATCGCCCCATTGACTTACATTGGAGTGCAGAAAAGGTCATTTTTTCTCGGTCCCTTTAAGAGGTAGGAGTTAAACAAGCTTAGGTCTGCGGTGCCCAGGGGGACCCCATCCAGCCCGCACTGAGTTTCATTCCTACCACCTTAGGAAAAAAAGTCATTATTTTGAGGCTTAGAAGTCATTTCTGCAATTCCCATAGAAAATCAACGGCGTCTCTATTCAATTGTGTGGAGCGCATATCAGGTGGGTTTTCTCTGCCGGCTTAAGAGATACACGTGAAACTAAAGCCGATCCTGGGTGCCTAGGGTGCCTGTCATCCAATCCGCACTGAATTTCATTTCTAGCACATAGCCAAAAAATCGCCCCATTGACTTACATTGGAGTGCAGAAAAGGTCATTTTTTCTCGGTCCCTTTAAGAGGTAGGAGTTAAACAAGCTTAGGTCTGCGGTGCCCAGGGGGACCCCATCCAGCCCGCACTGAGTTTCATTCCTACCACCTTAGGAAAAAAAGTCATTATTTTGAGGCTTAGAAGTCATTTCTGCAATTCCCATAGAAAATCAACGGCGTCTCTATTCAATTGTGTGGAGCGCATATCAGGTGGGTTTTCTCTGCCGGCTTAAGAGATACACGTGAAACTAAAGCCGATCCTGGGTGCCTAGGGTGCCTGTCATCCAATCCGCACTGAATTTCATTTCTAGCACATAGCCAAAAAATCGCCCCATTGACTTACATTGGAGTGCAGAAAAGGTCATTTTTTCTCGGTCCCTTTAAGAGGTAGGAGTTAAACAAGCTTAGGTCTGCGGTGCCCAGGGGGGACCCCATCCAGCCCGCACTGAGTTTCATTCCTACCACCTTAGGAAAAAAAGTCATTATTTTGAGGCTTAGAAGTCATTTCTGCAATTCCCATAGAAAATCAACGGCGTCTCTATTCAATTGTGTGGAGCGCATATCAGGTGGGTTTTCTCTGCCGGCTTAAGAGATACACGTGAAACTAAAGCCGATCCTGGGTGCCTAGGGTGCCTGTCATCCAATCCGCACTGAATTTCATTTCTAGCACATAGCCAAAAAATCGCCCCATTGACTTACATTGGAGTGCAGAAAAGGTCATTTTTTCTCGGTCCCTTTAAGAGGTAGGAGTTAAACAAGCTTAGGTCTGCGGTGCCCAGGGGGGACCCCATCCAGCCCGCACTGAGTTTCATTCCTACCACCTTAGGAAAAAAAGTCATTATTTTGAGGCTTAGAAGTCATTTCTGCAATTCCCATAGAAAATCAACGGCGTCTCTATTCAATTGTGTGGAGCGCATATCAGGTGGGTTTTCTCTGCCGGCTTAAGAGATACACGTGAAACTAAAGCCGATCCTGGGTGCCTAGGGTGCCTGTCATCCAATCCGCACTGAATTTCATTTCTAGCACATAGCCAAAAAATCGCCCCATTGACTTACATTGGAGTGCAGAAAAGGTCATTTTTTCTCGGTCCCTTTAAGAGGTAGGAGTTAAACAAGCTTAGGTCTGCGGTGCCCAGGGGGGACCCCATCCAGCCCGCACTGAGTTTCATTCCTACCACCTTAGGAAAAAAAGTCATTATTTTGAGGCTTAGAAGTCATTTCTGCAATTCCCATAGAAAATCAACGGCGTCTCTATTCAATTGTGTGGAGCGCATATCAGGTGGGTTTTCTCTGCCGGCTTAAGAGATACACGTGAAACTAAAGCCGATCCTGGGTGCCTAGGGTGCCTGTCATCCAATCCGCACTGAATTTCATTTCTAGCACATAGCCAAAAAATCGCCCCATTGACTTACATTGGAGTGCAGAAAAGGTCATTTTTTCTCGGTCCCTTTAAGAGGTAGGAGTTAAACAAGCTTAGGTCTGCGGTGCCCAGGGGGGACCCCATCCAGCCCGCACTGAGTTTCATTCCTACCACCTTAGGAAAAAAAGTCATTATTTTGAGGCTTAGAAGTCATTTCTGCAATTCCCATAGAAAATCAACGGCGTCTCTATTCAATTGTGTGGAGCGCATATCAGGTGGGTTTTCTCTGCCGGCTTAAGAGATACACGTGAAACTAAAGCCGATCCTGGGTGCCTAGGGTGCCTGTCATCCAATCCGCACTGAATTTCATTTCTAGCACATAGCCAAAAAATCGCCCCATTGACTTACATTGGAGTGCAGAAAAGGTCATTTTTTCTCGGTCCCTTTAAGAGGTAGGAGTTAAACAAGCTTAGGTCTGCGGTGCCCAGGGGGGACCCCATCCAGCCCGCACTGAGTTTCATTCCTACCACCTTAGGAAAAAAAGTCATTATTTTGAGGCTTAGAAGTCATTTCTGCAATTCCCATAGAAAATCAACGGCGTCTCTATTCAATTGTGTGGAGCGCATATCAGGTGGGTTTTCTCTGCCGGCTTAAGAGATACACGTGAAACTAAAGCCGATCCTGGGTGCCTAGGGTGCCTGTCATCCAATCCGCACTGAATTTCATTTCTAGCACATAGCCAAAAAATCGCCCCATTGACTTACATTGGAGTGCAGAAAAGGTCATTTTTTCTCGGTCCCTTTAAGAGGTAGGAGTTAAACAAGCTTAGGTCTGCGGTGCCCAGGGGGGACCCCATCCAGCCCGCACTGAGTTTCATTCCTACCACCTTAGGAAAAAAAGTCATTATTTTGAGGCTTAGAAGTCATTTCTGCAATTCCCATAGAAAATCAACGGCGTCTCTATTCAATTGTGTGGAGCGCATATCAGGTGGGTTTTCTCTGCCGGCTTAAGAGATACACGTGAAACTAAAGCCGATCCTGGGTGCCTAGGGTGCCTGTCATCCAATCCGCACTGAATTTCATTTCTAGCACATAGCCAAAAAATCGCCCCATTGACTTACATTGGAGTGCAGAAAAGGTCATTTTTTCTCGGTCCCTTTAAGAGGTAGGAGTTAAACAAGCTTAGGTCTGCGGTGCCCAGGGGGGACCCCATCCAGCCCGCACTGAGTTTCATTCCTACCACCTTAGGAAAAAAAGTCATTATTTTGAGGCTTAGAAGTCATTTCTGCAATTCCCATAGAAAATCAACGGCGTCTCTATTCAATTGTGTGGAGCGCATATCAGGTGGGTTTTCTCTGCCGGCTTAAGAGATACACGTGAAACTAAAGCCGATCCTGGGTGCCTAGGGTGCCTGTCATCCAATCCGCACTGAATTTCATTTCTAGCACA
This sequence comes from Dendropsophus ebraccatus, assembly GCF_027789765.1. Classification (NCBI taxonomy): domain Eukaryota; kingdom Metazoa; phylum Chordata; class Amphibia; order Anura; family Hylidae; genus Dendropsophus; species Dendropsophus ebraccatus. The sequence goes on along the minus strand of NW_027210375.1, from coordinate 35,706 downwards.
TAGCCAAAAAATCGCCCCATTGACTTACATTGGAGTGCAGAAAAGGTCATTTTTTCTCGGTCCCTTTAAGAGGTAGGAGTTAAACAAGCTTAGGTCTGCGGTGCCCAGGGGGGACCCCATCCAGCCCGCACTGAGTTTCATTCCTACCACCTTAGGAAAAAAAGTCATTATTTTGAGGCTTAGAAGTCATTTCTGCAATTCCCATAGAAAATCAACGGCGTCTCTATTCAATTGTGTGGAGCGCATATCAGGTGGGTTTTCTCTGCCGGCTTAAGAGATACACGTGAAACTAAAGCCGATCCTGGGTGCCTAGGGTGCCTGTCATCCAATCCGCACTGAATTTCATTTCTAGCACATAGCCAAAAAATCGCCCCATTGACTTACATTGGAGTGCAGAAAAGGTCATTTTTTCTCGGTCCCTTTAAGAGGTAGGAGTTAAACAAGCTTAGGTCTGCGGTGCCCAGGGGGGACCCCATCCAGCCCGCACTGAGTTTCATTCCTACCACCTTAGGAAAAAAAGTCATTATTTTGAGGCTTAGAAGTCATTTCTGCAATTCCCATAGAAAATCAACGGCGTCTCTATTCAATTGTGTGGAGCGCATATCAGGTGGGTTTTCTCTGCCGGCTTAAGAGATACACGTGAAACTAAAGCCGATCCTGGGTGCCTAGGGTGCCTGTCATCCAATCCGCACTGAATTTCATTTCTAGCACATAGCCAAAAAATCGCCCCATTGACTTACATTGGAGTGCAGAAAAGGTCATTTTTTCTCGGTCCCTTTAAGAGGTAGGAGTTAAACAAGCTTAGGTCTGCGGTGCCCAGGGGGGACCCCATCCAGCCCGCACTGAGTTTCATTCCTACCACCTTAGGAAAAAAAGTCATTATTTTGAGGCTTAGAAGTCATTTCTGCAATTCCCATAGAAAATCAACGGCGTCTCTATTCAATTGTGTGGAGCGCATATCAGGTGGGTTTTCTCTGCCGGCTTAAGAGATACACGTGAAACTAAAGCCGATCCTGGGTGCCTAGGGTGCCTGTCATCCAATCCGCACTGAATTTCATTTCTAGCACATAGCCAAAAAATCGCCCCATTGACTTACATTGGAGTGCAGAAAAGGTCATTTTTTCTCGGTCCCTTTAAGAGGTAGGAGTTAAACAAGCTTAGGTCTGCGGTGCCCAGGGGGGACCCCATCCAGCCCGCACTGAGTTTCATTCCTACCACCTTAGGAAAAAAAGTCATTATTTTGAGGCTTAGAAGTCATTTCTGCAATTCCCATAGAAAATCAACGGCGTCTCTATTCAATTGTGTGGAGCGCATATCAGGTGGGTTTTCTCTGCCGGCTTAAGAGATACACGTGAAACTAAAGCCGATCCTGGGTGCCTAGGGTGCCTGTCATCCAATCCGCACTGAATTTCATTTCTAGCACATAGCCAAAAAATCGCCCCATTGACTTACATTGGAGTGCAGAAAAGGTCATTTTTTCTCGGTCCCTTTAAGAGGTAGGAGTTAAACAAGCTTAGGTCTGCGGTGCCCAGGGGGGACCCCATCCAGCCCGCACTGAGTTTCATTCCTACCACCTTAGGAAAAAAAGTCATTATTTTGAGGCTTAGAAGTCATTTCTGCAATTCCCATAGAAAATCAACGGCGTCTCTATTCAATTGTGTGGAGCGCATATCAGGTGGGTTTTCTCTGCCGGCTTAAGAGATACACGTGAAACTAAAGCCGATCCTGGGTGCCTAGGGTGCCTGTCATCCAATCCGCACTGAATTTCATTTCTAGCACATAGCCAAAAAATCGCCCCATTGACTTACATTGGAGTGCAGAAAAGGTCATTTTTTCTCGGTCCCTTTAAGAGGTAGGAGTTAAACAAGCTTAGGTCTGCGGTGCCCAGGGGGGACCCCATCCAGCCCGCACTGAGTTTCATTCCTACCACCTTAGGAAAAAAAGTCATTATTTTGAGGCTTAGAAGTCATTTCTGCAATTCCCATAGAAAATCAACGGCGTCTCTATTCAATTGTGTGGAGCGCATATCAGGTGGGTTTTCTCTGCCGGCTTAAGAGATACACGTGAAACTAAAGCCGATCCTGGGTGCCTAGGGTGCCTGTCATCCAATCCGCACTGAATTTCATTTCTAGCACATAGCCAAAAAATCGCCCCATTGACTTACATTGGAGTGCAGAAAAGGTCATTTTTTCTCGGTCCCTTTAAGAGGTAGGAGTTAAACAAGCTTAGGTCTGCGGTGCCCAGGGGGGACCCCATCCAGCCCGCACTGAGTTTCATTCCTACCACCTTAGGAAAAAAAGTCATTATTTTGAGGCTTAGAAGTCATTTCTGCAATTCCCATAGAAAATCAACGGCGTCTCTATTCAATTGTGTGGAGCGCATATCAGGTGGGTTTTCTCTGCCGGCTTAAGAGATACACGTGAAACTAAAGCCGATCCTGGGTGCCTAGGGTGCCTGTCATCCAATCCGCACTGAATTTCATTTCTAGCACATAGCCAAAAAATCGCCCCATTGACTTACATTGGAGTGCAGAAAAGGTCATTTTTTCTCGGTCCCTTTAAGAGGTAGGAGTTAAACAAGCTTAGGTCTGCGGTGCCCAGGGGGGACCCCATCCAGCCCGCACTGAGTTTCATTCCTACCACCTTAGGAAAAAAAGTCATTATTTTGAGGCTTAGAAGTCATTTCTGCAATTCCCATAGAAAATCAACGGCGTCTCTATTCAATTGTGTGGAGCGCATATCAGGTGGGTTTTCTCTGCCGGCTTAAGAGATACACGTGAAACTAAAGCCGATCCTGGGTGCCTAGGGTGCCTGTCATCCAATCCGCACTGAATTTCATTTCTAGCACATAGCCAAAAAATCGCCCCATTGACTTACATTGGAGTGCAGAAAAGGTCATTTTTTCTCGGTCCCTTTAAGAGGTAGGAGTTAAACAAGCTTAGGTCTGCGGTGCCCAGGGGGGACCCCATCCAGCCCGCACTGAGTTTCATTCCTACCACCTTAGGAAAAAAAGTCATTATTTTGAGGCTTAGAAGTCATTTCTGCAATTCCCATAGAAAATCAACGGCGTCTCTATTCAATTGTGTGGAGCGCATATCAGGTGGGTTTTCTCTGCCGGCTTAAGAGATACACGTGAAACTAAAGCCGATCCTGGGTGCCTAGGGTGCCTGTCATCCAATCCGCACTGAATTTCATTTCTAGCACATAGCCAAAAAATCGCCCCATTGACTTACATTGGAGTGCAGAAAAGGTCATTTTTTCTCGGTCCCTTTAAGAGGTAGGAGTTAAACAAGCTTAGGTCTGCGGTGCCCAGGGGGGACCCCATCCAGCCCGCACTGAGTTTCATTCCTACCACCTTAGGAAAAAAAGTCATTATTTTGAGGCTTAGAAGTCATTTCTGCAATTCCCATAGAAAATCAACGGCGTCTCTATTCAATTGTGTGGAGCGCATATCAGGTGGGTTTTCTCTGCCGGCTTAAGAGATACACGTGAAACTAAAGCCGATCCTGGGTGCCTAGGGTGCCTGTCATCCAATCCGCACTGAATTTCATTTCTAGCACATAGCCAAAAAATCGCCCCATTGACTTACATTGGAGTGCAGAAAAGGTCATTTTTTCTCGGTCCCTTTAAGAGGTAGGAGTTAAACAAGCTTAGGTCTGCGGTGCCCAGGGGGGACCCCATCCAGCCCGCACTGAGTTTCATTCCTACCACCTTAGGAAAAAAAGTCATTATTTTGAGGCTTAGAAGTCATTTCTGCAATTCCCATAGAAAATCAACGGCGTCTCTATTCAATTGTGTGGAGCGCATATCAGGTGGGTTTTCTCTGCCGGCTTAAGAGATACACGTGAAACTAAAGCCGATCCTGGGTGCCTAGGGTGCCTGTCATCCAATCCGCACTGAATTTCATTTCTAGCACATAGCCAAAAAATCGCCCCATTGACTTACATTGGAGTGCAGAAAAGGTCATTTTTTCTCGGTCCCTTTAAGAGGTAGGAGTTAAACAAGCTTAGGTCTGCGGTGCCCAGGGGGGACCCCATCCAGCCCGCACTGAGTTTCATTCCTACCACCTTAGGAAAAAAAGTCATTATTTTGAGGCTTAGAAGTCATTTCTGCAATTCCCATAGAAAATCAACGGCGTCTCTATTCAATTGTGTGGAGCGCATATCAGGTGGGTTTTCTCTGCCGGCTTAAGAGATACACGTGAAACTAAAGCCGATCCTGGGTGCCTAGGGTGCCTGTCATCCAATCCGCACTGAATTTCATTTCTAGCACATAGCCAAAAAATCGCCCCATTGACTTACATTGGAGTGCAGAAAAGGTCATTTTTTCTCGGTCCCTTTAAGAGGTAGGAGTTAAACAAGCTTAGGTCTGCGGTGCCCAGGGGGGACCCCATCCAGCCCGCACTGAGTTTCATTCCTACCACCTTAGGAAAAAAAGTCATTATTTTGAGGCTTAGAAGTCATTTCTGCAATTCCCATAGAAAATCAACGGCGTCTCTATTCAATTGTGTGGAGCGCATATCAGGTGGGTTTTCTCTGCCGGCTTAAGAGATACACGTGAAACTAAAGCCGATCCTGGGTGCCTAGGGTGCCTGTCATCCAATCCGCACTGAATTTCATTTCTAGCACATAGCCAAAAAATCGCCCCATTGACTTACATTGGAGTGCAGAAAAGGTCATTTTTTCTCGGTCCCTTTAAGAGGTAGGAGTTAAACAAGCTTAGGTCTGCGGTGCCCAGGGGGGACCCCATCCAGCCCGCACTGAGTTTCATTCCTACCACCTTAGGAAAAAAAGTCATTATTTTGAGGCTTAGAAGTCATTTCTGCAATTCCCATAGAAAATCAACGGCGTCTCTATTCAATTGTGTGGAGCGCATATCAGGTGGGTTTTCTCTGCCGGCTTAAGAGATACACGTGAAACTAAAGCCGATCCTGGGTGCCTAGGGTGCCTGTCATCCAATCCGCACTGAATTTCATTTCTAGCACATAGCCAAAAAATCGCCCCATTGACTTACATTGGAGTGCAGAAAAGGTCATTTTTTCTCGGTCCCTTTAAGAGGTAGGAGTTAAACAAGCTTAGGTCTGCGGTGCCCAGGGGGGACCCCATCCAGCCCGCACTGAGTTTCATTCCTACCACCTTAGGAAAAAAAGTCATTATTTTGAGGCTTAGAAGTCATTTCTGCAATTCCCATAGAAAATCAACGGCGTCTCTATTCAATTGTGTGGAGCGCATATCAGGTGGGTTTTCTCTGCCGGCTTAAGAGATACACGTGAAACTAAAGCCGATCCTGGGTGCCTAGGGTGCCTGTCATCCAATCCGCACTGAATTTCATTTCTAGCACATAGCCAAAAAATCGCCCCATTGACTTACATTGGAGTGCAGAAAAGGTCATTTTTTCTCGGTCCCTTTAAGAGGTAGGAGTTAAACAAGCTTAGGTCTGCGGTGCCCAGGGGGGACCCCATCCAGCCCGCACTGAGTTTCATTCCTACCACCTTAGGAAAAAAAGTCATTATTTTGAGGCTTAGAAGTCATTTCTGCAATTCCCATAGAAAATCAACGGCGTCTCTATTCAATTGTGTGGAGCGCATATCAGGTGGGTTTTCTCTGCCGGCTTAAGAGATACACGTGAAACTAAAGCCGATCCTGGGTGCCTAGGGTGCCTGTCATCCAATCCGCACTGAATTTCATTTCTAGCACATAGCCAAAAAATCGCCCCATTGACTTACATTGGAGTGCAGAAAAGGTCATTTTTTCTCGGTCCCTTTAAGAGGTAGGAGTTAAACAAGCTTAGGTCTGCGGTGCCCAGGGGGGACCCCATCCAGCCCGCACTGAGTTTCATTCCTACCACCTTAGGAAAAAAAGTCATTATTTTGAGGCTTAGAAGTCATTTCTGCAATTCCCATAGAAAATCAACGGCGTCTCTATTCAATTGTGTGGAGCGCATATCAGGTGGGTTTTCTCTGCCGGCTTAAGAGATACACGTGAAACTAAAGCCGATCCTGGGTGCCTAGGGTGCCTGTCATCCAATCCGCACTGAATTTCATTTCTAGCACATAGCCAAAAAATCGCCCCATTGACTTACATTGGAGTGCAGAAAAGGTCATTTTTTCTCGGTCCCTTTAAGAGGTAGGAGTTAAACAAGCTTAGGTCTGCGGTGCCCAGGGGGGACCCCATCCAGCCCGCACTGAGTTTCATTCCTACCACCTTAGGAAAAAAAGTCATTATTTTGAGGCTTAGAAGTCATTTCTGCAATTCCCATAGAAAATCAACGGCGTCTCTATTCAATTGTGTGGAGCGCATATCAGGTGGGTTTTCTCTGCCGGCTTAAGAGATACACGTGAAACTAAAGCCGATCCTGGGTGCCTAGGGTGCCTGTCATCCAATCCGCACTGAATTTCATTTCTAGCACATAGCCAAAAAATCGCCCCATTGACTTACATTGGAGTGCAGAAAAGGTCATTTTTTCTCGGTCCCTTTAAGAGGTAGGAGTTAAACAAGCTTAGGTCTGCGGTGCCCAGGGGGGACCCCATCCAGCCCGCACTGAGTTTCATTCCTACCACCTTAGGAAAAAAAGTCATTATTTTGAGGCTTAGAAGTCATTTCTGCAATTCCCATAGAAAATCAACGGCGTCTCTATTCAATTGTGTGGAGCGCATATCAGGTGGGTTTTCTCTGCCGGCTTAAGAGATACACGTGAAACTAAAGCCGATCCTGGGTGCCTAGGGTGCCTGTCATCCAATCCGCACTGAATTTCATTTCTAGCACATAGCCAAAAAATCGCCCCATTGACTTACATTGGAGTGCAGAAAAGGTCATTTTTTCTCGGTCCCTTTAAGAGGTAGGAGTTAAACAAGCTTAGGTCTGCGGTGCCCAGGGGGGACCCCATCCAGCCCGCACTGAGTTTCATTCCTACCACCTTAGGAAAAAAAGTCATTATTTTGAGGCTTAGAAGTCATTTCTGCAATTCCCATAGAAAATCAACGGCGTCTCTATTCAATTGTGTGGAGCGCATATCAGGTGGGTTTTCTCTGCCGGCTTAAGAGATACACGTGAAACTAAAGCCGATCCTGGGTGCCTAGGGTGCCTGTCATCCAATCCGCACTGAATTTCATTTCTAGCACATAGCCAAAAAATCGCCCCATTGACTTACATTGGAGTGCAGAAAAGGTCATTTTTTCTCGGTCCCTTTAAGAGGTAGGAGTTAAACAAGCTTAGGTCTGCGGTGCCCAGGGGGGACCCCATCCAGCCCGCACTGAGTTTCATTCCTACCACCTTAGGAAAAAAAGTCATTATTTTGAGGCTTAGAAGTCATTTCTGCAATTCCCATAGAAAATCAACGGCGTCTCTATTCAATTGTGTGGAGCGCATATCAGGTGGGTTTTCTCTGCCGGCTTAAGAGATACACGTGAAACTAAAGCCGATCCTGGGTGCCTAGGGTGCCTGTCATCCAATCCGCACTGAATTTCATTTCTAGCACATAGCCAAAAAATCGCCCCATTGACTTACATTGGAGTGCAGAAAAGGTCATTTTTTCTCGGTCCCTTTAAGAGGTAGGAGTTAAACAAGCTTAGGTCTGCGGTGCCCAGGGGGGACCCCATCCAGCCCGCACTGAGTTTCATTCCTACCACCTTAGGAAAAAAAGTCATTATTTTGAGGCTTAGAAGTCATTTCTGCAATTCCCATAGAAAATCAACGGCGTCTCTATTCAATTGTGTGGAGCGCATATCAGGTGGGTTTTCTCTGCCGGCTTAAGAGATACACGTGAAACTAAAGCCGATCCTGGGTGCCTAGGGTGCCTGTCATCCAATCCGCACTGAATTTCATTTCTAGCACATAGCCAAAAAATCGCCCCATTGACTTACATTGGAGTGCAGAAAAGGTCATTTTTTCTCGGTCCCTTTAAGAGGTAGGAGTTAAACAAGCTTAGGTCTGCGGTGCCCAGGGGGGACCCCATCCAGCCCGCACTGAGTTTCATTCCTACCACCTTAGGAAAAAAAGTCATTATTTTGAGGCTTAGAAGTCATTTCTGCAATTCCCATAGAAAATCAACGGCGTCTCTATTCAATTGTGTGGAGCGCATATCAGGTGGGTTTTCTCTGCCGGCTTAAGAGATACACGTGAAACTAAAGCCGATCCTGGGTGCCTAGGGTGCCTGTCATCCAATCCGCACTGAATTTCATTTCTAGCACATAGCCAAAAAATCGCCCCATTGACTTACATTGGAGTGCAGAAAAGGTCATTTTTTCTCGGTCCCTTTAAGAGGTAGGAGTTAAACAAGCTTAGGTCTGCGGTGCCCAGGGGGGACCCCATCCAGCCCGCACTGAGTTTCATTCCTACCACCTTAGGAAAAAAAGTCATTATTTTGAGGCTTAGAAGTCATTTCTGCAATTCCCATAGAAAATCAACGGCGTCTCTATTCAATTGTGTGGAGCGCATATCAGGTGGGTTTTCTCTGCCGGCTTAAGAGATACACGTGAAACTAAAGCCGATCCTGGGTGCCTAGGGTGCCTGTCATCCAATCCGCACTGAATTTCATTTCTAGCACATAGCCAAAAAATCGCCCCATTGACTTACATTGGAGTGCAGAAAAGGTCATTTTTTCTCGGTCCCTTTAAGAGGTAGGAGTTAAACAAGCTTAGGTCTGCGGTGCCCAGGGGGGACCCCATCCAGCCCGCACTGAGTTTCATTCCTACCACCTTAGGAAAAAAAGTCATTATTTTGAGGCTTAGAAGTCATTTCTGCAATTCCCATAGAAAATCAACGGCGTCTCTATTCAATTGTGTGGAGCGCATATCAGGTGGGTTTTCTCTGCCGGCTTAAGAGATACACGTGAAACTAAAGCCGATCCTGGGTGCCTAGGGTGCCTGTCATCCAATCCGCACTGAATTTCATTTCTAGCACATAGCCAAAAAATCGCCCCATTGACTTACATTGGAGTGCAGAAAAGGTCATTTTTTCTCGGTCCCTTTAAGAGGTAGGAGTTAAACAAGCTTAGGTCTGCGGTGCCCAGGGGGGACCCCATCCAGCCCGCACTGAGTTTCATTCCTACCACCTTAGGAAAAAAAGTCATTATTTTGAGGCTTAGAAGTCATTTCTGCAATTCCCATAGAAAATCAACGGCGTCTCTATTCAATTGTGTGGAGCGCATATCAGGTGGGTTTTCTCTGCCGGCTTAAGAGATACACGTGAAACTAAAGCCGATCCTGGGTGCCTAGGGTGCCTGTCATCCAATCCGCACTGAATTTCATTTCTAGCACATAGCCAAAAAATCGCCCCATTGACTTACATTGGAGTGCAGAAAAGGTCATTTTTTCTCGGTCCCTTTAAGAGGTAGGAGTTAAACAAGCTTAGGTCTGCGGTGCCCAGGGGGGACCCCATCCAGCCCGCACTGAGTTTCATTCCTACCACCTTAGGAAAAAAAGTCATTATTTTGAGGCTTAGAAGTCATTTCTGCAATTCCCATAGAAAATCAACGGCGTCTCTATTCAATTGTGTGGAGCGCATATCAGGTGGGTTTTCTCTGCCGGCTTAAGAGATACACGTGAAACTAAAGCCGATCCTGGGTGCCTAGGGTGCCTGTCATCCAATCCGCACTGAATTTCATTTCTAGCACATAGCCAAAAAATCGCCCCATTGACTTACATTGGAGTGCAGAAAAGGTCATTTTTTCTCGGTCCCTTTAAGAGGTAGGAGTTAAACAAGCTTAGGTCTGCGGTGCCCAGGGGGGACCCCATCCAGCCCGCACTGAGTTTCATTCCTACCACCTTAGGAAAAAAAGTCATTATTTTGAGGCTTAGAAGTCATTTCTGCAATTCCCATAGAAAATCAACGGCGTCTCTATTCAATTGTGTGGAGCGCATATCAGGTGGGTTTTCTCTGCCGGCTTAAGAGATACACGTGAAACTAAAGCCGATCCTGGGTGCCTAGGGTGCCTGTCATCCAATCCGCACTGAATTTCATTTCTAGCACATAGCCAAAAAATCGCCCCATTGACTTACATTGGAGTGCAGAAAAGGTCATTTTTTCTCGGTCCCTTTAAGAGGTAGGAGTTAAACAAGCTTAGGTCTGCGGTGCCCAGGGGGGACCCCATCCAGCCCGCACTGAGTTTCATTCCTACCACCTTAGGAAAAAAAGTCATTATTTTGAGGCTTAGAAGTCATTTCTGCAATTCCCATAGAAAATCAACGGCGTCTCTATTCAATTGTGTGGAGCGCATATCAGGTGGGTTTTCTCTGCCGGCTTAAGAGATACACGTGAAACTAAAGCCGATCCTGGGTGCCTAGGGTGCCTGTCATCCAATCCGCACTGAATTTCATTTCTAGCACATAGCCAAAAAATCGCCCCATTGACTTACATTGGAGTGCAGAAAAGGTCATTTTTTCTCGGTCCCTTTAAGAGGTAGGAGTTAAACAAGCTTAGGTCTGCGGTGCCCAGGGGGGACCCCATCCAGCCCGCACTGAGTTTCATTCCTACCACCTTAGGAAAAAAAGTCATTATTTTGAGGCTTAGAAGTCATTTCTGCAATTCCCATAGAAAATCAACGGCGTCTCTATTCAATTGTGTGGAGCGCATATCAGGTGGGTTTTCTCTGCCGGCTTAAGAGATACACGTGAAACTAAAGCCGATCCTGGGTGCCTAGGGTGCCTGTCATCCAATCCGCACTGAATTTCATTTCTAGCACATAGCCAAAAAATCGCCCCATTGACTTACATTGGAGTGCAGAAAAGGTCATTTTTTCTCGGTCCCTTTAAGAGGTAGGAGTTAAACAAGCTTAGGTCTGCGGTGCCCAGGGGGGACCCCATCCAGCCCGCACTGAGTTTCATTCCTACCACCTTAGGAAAAAAAGTCATTATTTTGAGGCTTAGAAGTCATTTCTGCAATTCCCATAGAAAATCAACGGCGTCTCTATTCAATTGTGTGGAGCGCATATCAGGTGGGTTTTCTCTGCCGGCTTAAGAGATACACGTGAAACTAAAGCCGATCCTGGGTGCCTAGGGTGCCTGTCATCCAATCCGCACTGAATTTCATTTCTAGCACATAGCCAAAAAATCGCCCCATTGACTTACATTGGAGTGCAGAAAAGGTCATTTTTTCTCGGTCCCTTTAAGAGGTAGGAGTTAAACAAGCTTAGGTCTGCGGTGCCCAGGGGGGACCCCATCCAGCCCGCACTGAGTTTCATTCCTACCACCTTAGGAAAAAAAGTCATTATTTTGAGGCTTAGAAGTCATTTCTGCAATTCCCATAGAAAATCAACGGCGTCTCTATTCAATTGTGTGGAGCGCATATCAGGTGGGTTTTCTCTGCCGGCTTAAGAGATACACGTGAAACTAAAGCCGATCCTGGGTGCCTAGGGTGCCTGTCATCCAATCCGCACTGAATTTCATTTCTAGCACATAGCCAAAAAATCGCCCCATTGACTTACATTGGAGTGCAGAAAAGGTCATTTTTTCTCGGTCCCTTTAAGAGGTAGGAGTTAAACAAGCTTAGGTCTGCGGTGCCCAGGGGGGACCCCATCCAGCCCGCACTGAGTTTCATTCCTACCACCTTAGGAAAAAAAGTCATTATTTTGAGGCTTAGAAGTCATTTCTGCAATTCCCATAGAAAATCAACGGCGTCTCTATTCAATTGTGTGGAGCGCATATCAGGTGGGTTTTCTCTGCCGGCTTAAGAGATACACGTGAAACTAAAGCCGATCCTGGGTGCCTAGGGTGCCTGTCATCCAATCCGCACTGAATTTCATTTCTAGCACATAGCCAAAAAATCGCCCCATTGACTTACATTGGAGTGCAGAAAAGGTCATTTTTTCTCGGTCCCTTTAAGAGGTAGGAGTTAAACAAGCTTAGGTCTGCGGTGCCCAGGGGGGACCCCATCCAGCCCGCACTGAGTTTCATTCCTACCACCTTAGGAAAAAAAGTCATTATTTTGAGGCTTAGAAGTCATTTCTGCAATTCCCATAGAAAATCAACGGCGTCTCTATTCAATTGTGTGGAGCGCATATCAGGTGGGTTTTCTCTGCCGGCTTAAGAGATACACGTGAAACTAAAGCCGATCCTGGGTGCCTAGGGTGCCTGTCATCCAATCCGCACTGAATTTCATTTCTAGCACATAGCCAAAAAATCGCCCCATTGACTTACATTGGAGTGCAGAAAAGGTCATTTTTTCTCGGTCCCTTTAAGAGGTAGGAGTTAAACAAGCTTAGGTCTGCGGTGCCCAGGGGGGACCCCATCCAGCCCGCACTGAGTTTCATTCCTACCACCTTAGGAAAAAAAGTCATTATTTTGAGGCTTAGAAGTCATTTCTGCAATTCCCATAGAAAATCAACGGCGTCTCTATTCAATTGTGTGGAGCGCATATCAGGTGGGTTTTCTCTGCCGGCTTAAGAGATACACGTGAAACTAAAGCCGATCCTGGGTGCCTAGGGTGCCTGTCATCCAATCCGCACTGAATTTCATTTCTAGCACATAGCCAAAAAATCGCCCCATTGACTTACATTGGAGTGCAGAAAAGGTCATTTTTTCTCGGTCCCTTTAAGAGGTAGGAGTTAAACAAGCTTAGGTCTGCGGTGCCCAGGGGGGACCCCATCCAGCCCGCACTGAGTTTCATTCCTACCACCTTAGGAAAAAAAGTCATTATTTTGAGGCTTAGAAGTCATTTCTGCAATTCCCATAGAAAATCAACGGCGTCTCTATTCAATTGTGTGGAGCGCATATCAGGTGGGTTTTCTCTGCCGGCTTAAGAGATACACGTGAAACTAAAGCCGATCCTGGGTGCCTAGGGTGCCTGTCATCCAATCCGCACTGAATTTCATTTCTAGCACATAGCCAAAAAATCGCCCCATTGACTTACATTGGAGTGCAGAAAAGGTCATTTTTTCTCGGTCCCTTTAAGAGGTAGGAGTTAAACAAGCTTAGGTCTGCGGTGCCCAGGGGGGACCCCATCCAGCCCGCACTGAGTTTCATTCCTACCACCTTAGGAAAAAAAGTCATTATTTTGAGGCTTAGAAGTCATTTCTGCAATTCCCATAGAAAATCAACGGCGTCTCTATTCAATTGTGTGGAGCGCATATCAGGTGGGTTTTCTCTGCCGGCTTAAGAGATACACGTGAAACTAAAGCCGATCCTGGGTGCCTAGGGTGCCTGTCATCCAATCCGCACTGAATTTCATTTCTAGCACATAGCCAAAAAATCGCCCCATTGACTTACATTGGAGTGCAGAAAAGGTCATTTTTTCTCGGTCCCTTTAAGAGGTAGGAGTTAAACAAGCTTAGGTCTGCGGTGCCCAGGGGGGACCCCATCCAGCCCGCACTGAGTTTCATTCCTACCACCTTAGGAAAAAAAGTCATTATTTTGAGGCTTAGAAGTCATTTCTGCAATTCCCATAGAAAATCAACGGCGTCTCTATTCAATTGTGTGGAGCGCATATCAGGTGGGTTTTCTCTGCCGGCTTAAGAGATACACGTGAAACTAAAGCCGATCCTGGGTGCCTAGGGTGCCTGTCATCCAATCCGCACTGAATTTCATTTCTAGCACATAGCCAAAAAATCGCCCCATTGACTTACATTGGAGTGCAGAAAAGGTCATTTTTTCTCGGTCCCTTTAAGAGGTAGGAGTTAAACAAGCTTAGGTCTGCGGTGCCCAGGGGGGACCCCATCCAGCCCGCACTGAGTTTCATTCCTACCACCTTAGGAAAAAAAGTCATTATTTTGAGGCTTAGAAGTCATTTCTGCAATTCCCATAGAAAATCAACGGCGTCTCTATTCAATTGTGTGGAGCGCATATCAGGTGGGTTTTCTCTGCCGGCTTAAGAGATACACGTGAAACTAAAGCCGATCCTGGGTGCCTAGGGTGCCTGTCATCCAATCCGCACTGAATTTCATTTCTAGCACATAGCCAAAAAATCGCCCCATTGACTTACATTGGAGTGCAGAAAAGGTCATTTTTTCTCGGTCCCTTTAAGAGGTAGGAGTTAAACAAGCTTAGGTCTGCGGTGCCCAGGGGGGACCCCATCCAGCCCGCACTGAGTTTCATTCCTACCACCTTAGGAAAAAAAGTCATTATTTTGAGGCTTAGAAGTCATTTCTGCAATTCCCATAGAAAATCAACGGCGTCTCTATTCAATTGTGTGGAGCGCATATCAGGTGGGTTTTCTCTGCCGGCTTAAGAGATACACGTGAAACTAAAGCCGATCCTGGGTGCCTAGGGTGCCTGTCATCCAATCCGCACTGAATTTCATTTCTAGCACATAGCCAAAAAATCGCCCCATTGACTTACATTGGAGTGCAGAAAAGGTCATTTTTTCTCGGTCCCTTTAAGAGGTAGGAGTTAAACAAGCTTAGGTCTGCGGTGCCCAGGGGGGACCCCATCCAGCCCGCACTGAGTTTCATTCCTACCACCTTAGGAAAAAAAGTCATTATTTTGAGGCTTAGAAGTCATTTCTGCAATTCCCATAGAAAATCAACGGCGTCTCTATTCAATTGTGTGGAGCGCATATCAGGTGGGTTTTCTCTGCCGGCTTAAGAGATACACGTGAAACTAAAGCCGATCCTGGGTGCCTAGGGTGCCTGTCATCCAATCCGCACTGAATTTCATTTCTAGCACATAGCCAAAAAATCGCCCCATTGACTTACATTGGAGTGCAGAAAAGGTCATTTTTTCTCGGTCCCTTTAAGAGGTAGGAGTTAAACAAGCTTAGGTCTGCGGTGCCCAGGGGGGACCCCATCCAGCCCGCACTGAGTTTCATTCCTACCACCTTAGGAAAAAAAGTCATTATTTTGAGGCTTAGAAGTCATTTCTGCAATTCCCATAGAAAATCAACGGCGTCTCTATTCAATTGTGTGGAGCGCATATCAGGTGGGTTTTCTCTGCCGGCTTAAGAGATACACGTGAAACTAAAGCCGATCCTGGGTGCCTAGGGTGCCTGTCATCCAATCCGCACTGAATTTCATTTCTAGCACATAGCCAAAAAATCGCCCCATTGACTTACATTGGAGTGCAGAAAAGGTCATTTTTTCTCGGTCCCTTTAAGAGGTAGGAGTTAAACAAGCTTAGGTCTGCGGTGCCCAGGGGGGACCCCATCCAGCCCGCACTGAGTTTCATTCCTACCACCTTAGGAAAAAAAGTCATTATTTTGAGGCTTAGAAGTCATTTCTGCAATTCCCATAGAAAATCAACGGCGTCTCTATTCAATTGTGTGGAGCGCATATCAGGTGGGTTTTCTCTGCCGGCTTAAGAGATACACGTGAAACTAAAGCCGATCCTGGGTGCCTAGGGTGCCTGTCATCCAATCCGCACTGAATTTCATTTCTAGCACATAGCCAAAAAATCGCCCCATTGACTTACATTGGAGTGCAGAAAAGGTCATTTTTTCTCGGTCCCTTTAAGAGGTAGGAGTTAAACAAGCTTAGGTCTGCGGTGCCCAGGGGGGACCCCATCCAGCCCGCACTGAGTTTCATTCCTACCACCTTAGGAAAAAAAGTCATTATTTTGAGGCTTAGAAGTCATTTCTGCAATTCCCATAGAAAATCAACGGCGTCTCTATTCAATTGTGTGGAGCGCATATCAGGTGGGTTTTCTCTGCCGGCTTAAGAGATACACGTGAAACTAAAGCCGATCCTGGGTGCCTAGGGTGCCTGTCATCCAATCCGCACTGAATTTCATTTCTAGCACATAGCCAAAAAATCGCCCCATTGACTTACATTGGAGTGCAGAAAAGGTCATTTTTTCTCGGTCCCTTTAAGAGGTAGGAGTTAAACAAGCTTAGGTCTGCGGTGCCCAGGGGGGACCCCATCCAGCCCGCACTGAGTTTCATTCCTACCACCTTAGGAAAAAAAGTCATTATTTTGAGGCTTAGAAGTCATTTCTGCAATTCCCATAGAAAATCAACGGCGTCTCTATTCAATTGTGTGGAGCGCATATCAGGTGGGTTTTCTCTGCCGGCTTAAGAGATACACGTGAAACTAAAGCCGATCCTGGGTGCCTAGGGTGCCTGTCATCCAATCCGCACTGAATTTCATTTCTAGCACATAGCCAAAAAATCGCCCCATTGACTTACATTGGAGTGCAGAAAAGGTCATTTTTTCTCGGTCCCTTTAAGAGGTAGGAGTTAAACAAGCTTAGGTCTGCGGTGCCCAGGGGGGACCCCATCCAGCCCGCACTGAGTTTCATTCCTACCACCTTAGGAAAAAAAGTCATTATTTTGAGGCTTAGAAGTCATTTCTGCAATTCCCATAGAAAATCAACGGCGTCTCTATTCAATTGTGTGGAGCGCATATCAGGTGGGTTTTCTCTGCCGGCTTAAGAGATACACGTGAAACTAAAGCCGATCCTGGGTGCCTAGGGTGCCTGTCATCCAATCCGCACTGAATTTCATTTCTAGCACATAGCCAAAAAATCGCCCCATTGACTTACATTGGAGTGCAGAAAAGGTCATTTTTTCTCGGTCCCTTTAAGAGGTAGGAGTTAAACAAGCTTAGGTCTGCGGTGCCCAGGGGGGACCCCATCCAGCCCGCACTGAGTTTCATTCCTACCACCTTAGGAAAAAAAGTCATTATTTTGAGGCTTAGAAGTCATTTCTGCAATTCCCATAGAAAATCAACGGCGTCTCTATTCAATTGTGTGGAGCGCATATCAGGTGGGTTTTCTCTGCCGGCTTAAGAGATACACGTGAAACTAAAGCCGATCCTGGGTGCCTAGGGTGCCTGTCATCCAATCCGCACTGAATTTCATTTCTAGCACATAGCCAAAAAATCGCCCCATTGACTTACATTGGAGTGCAGAAAAGGTCATTTTTTCTCGGTCCCTTTAAGAGGTAGGAGTTAAACAAGCTTAGGTCTGCGGTGCCCAGGGGGGACCCCATCCAGCCCGCACTGAGTTTCATTCCTACCACCTTAGGAAAAAAAGTCATTATTTTGAGGCTTAGAAGTCATTTCTGCAATTCCCATAGAAAATCAACGGCGTCTCTATTCAATTGTGTGGAGCGCATATCAGGTGGGTTTTCTCTGCCGGCTTAAGAGATACACGTGAAACTAAAGCCGATCCTGGGTGCCTAGGGTGCCTGTCATCCAATCCGCACTGAATTTCATTTCTAGCACATAGCCAAAAAATCGCCCCATTGACTTACATTGGAGTGCAGAAAAGGTCATTTTTTCTCGGTCCCTTTAAGAGGTAGGAGTTAAACAAGCTTAGGTCTGCGGTGCCCAGGGGGGACCCCATCCAGCCCGCACTGAGTTTCATTCCTACCACCTTAGGAAAAAAAGTCATTATTTTGAGGCTTAGAAGTCATTTCTGCAATTCCCATAGAAAATCAACGGCGTCTCTATTCAATTGTGTGGAGCGCATATCAGGTGGGTTTTCTCTGCCGGCTTAAGAGATACACGTGAAACTAAAGCCGATCCTGGGTGCCTAGGGTGCCTGTCATCCAATCCGCACTGAATTTCATTTCTAGCACATAGCCAAAAAATCGCCCCATTGACTTACATTGGAGTGCAGAAAAGGTCATTTTTTCTCGGTCCCTTTAAGAGGTAGGAGTTAAACAAGCTTAGGTCTGCGGTGCCCAGGGGGGACCCCATCCAGCCCGCACTGAGTTTCATTCCTACCACCTTAGGAAAAAAAGTCATTATTTTGAGGCTTAGAAGTCATTTCTGCAATTCCCATAGAAAATCAACGGCGTCTCTATTCAATTGTGTGGAGCGCATATCAGGTGGGTTTTCTCTGCCGGCTTAAGAGATACACGTGAAACTAAAGCCGATCCTGGGTGCCTAGGGTGCCTGTCATCCAATCCGCACTGAATTTCATTTCTAGCACATAGCCAAAAAATCGCCCCATTGACTTACATTGGAGTGCAGAAAAGGTCATTTTTTCTCGGTCCCTTTAAGAGGTAGGAGTTAAACAAGCTTAGGTCTGCGGTGCCCAGGGGGGACCCCATCCAGCCCGCACTGAGTTTCATTCCTACCACCTTAGGAAAAAAAGTCATTATTTTGAGGCTTAGAAGTCATTTCTGCAATTCCCATAGAAAATCAACGGCGTCTCTATTCAATTGTGTGGAGCGCATATCAGGTGGGTTTTCTCTGCCGGCTTAAGAGATACACGTGAAACTAAAGCCGATCCTGGGTGCCTAGGGTGCCTGTCATCCAATCCGCACTGAATTTCATTTCTAGCACATAGCCAAAAAATCGCCCCATTGACTTACATTGGAGTGCAGAAAAGGTCATTTTTTCTCGGTCCCTTTAAGAGGTAGGAGTTAAACAAGCTTAGGTCTGCGGTGCCCAGGGGGGACCCCATCCAGCCCGCACTGAGTTTCATTCCTACCACCTTAGGAAAAAAAGTCATTATTTTGAGGCTTAGAAGTCATTTCTGCAATTCCCATAGAAAATCAACGGCGTCTCTATTCAATTGTGTGGAGCGCATATCAGGTGGGTTTTCTCTGCCGGCTTAAGAGATACACGTGAAACTAAAGCCGATCCTGGGTGCCTAGGGTGCCTGTCATCCAATCCGCACTGAATTTCATTTCTAGCACATAGCCAAAAAATCGCCCCATTGACTTACATTGGAGTGCAGAAAAGGTCATTTTTTCTCGGTCCCTTTAAGAGGTAGGAGTTAAACAAGCTTAGGTCTGCGGTGCCCAGGGGGGACCCCATCCAGCCCGCACTGAGTTTCATTCCTACCACCTTAGGAAAAAAAGTCATTATTTTGAGGCTTAGAAGTCATTTCTGCAATTCCCATAGAAAATCAACGGCGTCTCTATTCAATTGTGTGGAGCGCATATCAGGTGGGTTTTCTCTGCCGGCTTAAGAGATACACGTGAAACTAAAGCCGATCCTGGGTGCCTAGGGTGCCTGTCATCCAATCCGCACTGAATTTCATTTCTAGCACATAGCCAAAAAATCGCCCCATTGACTTACATTGGAGTGCAGAAAAGGTCATTTTTTCTCGGTCCCTTTAAGAGGTAGGAGTTAAACAAGCTTAGGTCTGCGGTGCCCAGGGGGGACCCCATCCAGCCCGCACTGAGTTTCATTCCTACCACCTTAGGAAAAAAAGTCATTATTTTGAGGCTTAGAAGTCATTTCTGCAATTCCCATAGAAAATCAACGGCGTCTCTATTCAATTGTGTGGAGCGCATATCAGGTGGGTTTTCTCTGCCGGCTTAAGAGATACACGTGAAACTAAAGCCGATCCTGGGTGCCTAGGGTGCCTGTCATCCAATCCGCACTGAATTTCATTTCTAGCACATAGCCAAAAAATCGCCCCATTGACTTACATTGGAGTGCAGAAAAGGTCATTTTTTCTCGGTCCCTTTAAGAGGTAGGAGTTAAACAAGCTTAGGTCTGCGGTGCCCAGGGGGGACCCCATCCAGCCCGCACTGAGTTTCATTCCTACCACCTTAGGAAAAAAAGTCATTATTTTGAGGCTTAGAAGTCATTTCTGCAATTCCCATAGAAAATCAACGGCGTCTCTATTCAATTGTGTGGAGCGCATATCAGGTGGGTTTTCTCTGCCGGCTTAAGAGATACACGTGAAACTAAAGCCGATCCTGGGTGCCTAGGGTGCCTGTCATCCAATCCGCACTGAATTTCATTTCTAGCACATAGCCAAAAAATCGCCCCATTGACTTACATTGGAGTGCAGAAAAGGTCATTTTTTCTCGGTCCCTTTAAGAGGTAGGAGTTAAACAAGCTTAGGTCTGCGGTGCCCAGGGGGGACCCCATCCAGCCCGCACTGAGTTTCATTCCTACCACCTTAGGAAAAAAAGTCATTATTTTGAGGCTTAGAAGTCATTTCTGCAATTCCCATAGAAAATCAACGGCGTCTCTATTCAATTGTGTGGAGCGCATATCAGGTGGGTTTTCTCTGCCGGCTTAAGAGATACACGTGAAACTAAAGCCGATCCTGGGTGCCTAGGGTGCCTGTCATCCAATCCGCACTGAATTTCATTTCTAGCACATAGCCAAAAAATCGCCCCATTGACTTACATTGGAGTGCAGAAAAGGTCATTTTTTCTCGGTCCCTTTAAGAGGTAGGAGTTAAACAAGCTTAGGTCTGCGGTGCCCAGGGGGGACCCCATCCAGCCCGCACTGAGTTTCATTCCTACCACCTTAGGAAAAAAAGTCATTATTTTGAGGCTTAGAAGTCATTTCTGCAATTCCCATAGAAAATCAACGGCGTCTCTATTCAATTGTGTGGAGCGCATATCAGGTGGGTTTTCTCTGCCGGCTTAAGAGATACACGTGAAACTAAAGCCGATCCTGGGTGCCTAGGGTGCCTGTCATCCAATCCGCACTGAATTTCATTTCTAGCACATAGCCAAAAAATCGCCCCATTGACTTACATTGGAGTGCAGAAAAGGTCATTTTTTCTCGGTCCCTTTAAGAGGTAGGAGTTAAACAAGCTTAGGTCTGCGGTGCCCAGGGGGGACCCCATCCAGCCCGCACTGAGT
Organism: Dendropsophus ebraccatus; assembly: GCF_027789765.1. Classification (NCBI taxonomy): domain Eukaryota; kingdom Metazoa; phylum Chordata; class Amphibia; order Anura; family Hylidae; genus Dendropsophus; species Dendropsophus ebraccatus. Next base: position 15,278 of record NW_027210375.1, on the reverse strand, counting down.
TTCATTCCTACCACCTTAGGAAAAAAAGTCATTATTTTGAGGCTTAGAAGTCATTTCTGCAATTCCCATAGAAAATCAACGGCGTCTCTATTCAATTGTGTGGAGCGCATATCAGGTGGGTTTTCTCTGCCGGCTTAAGAGATACACGTGAAACTAAAGCCGATCCTGGGTGCCTAGGGTGCCTGTCATCCAATCCGCACTGAATTTCATTTCTAGCACATAGCCAAAAAATCGCCCCATTGACTTACATTGGAGTGCAGAAAAGGTCATTTTTTCTCGGTCCCTTTAAGAGGTAGGAGTTAAACAAGCTTAGGTCTGCGGTGCCCAGGGGGGACCCCATCCAGCCCGCACTGAGTTTCATTCCTACCACCTTAGGAAAAAAAGTCATTATTTTGAGGCTTAGAAGTCATTTCTGCAATTCCCATAGAAAATCAACGGCGTCTCTATTCAATTGTGTGGAGCGCATATCAGGTGGGTTTTCTCTGCCGGCTTAAGAGATACACGTGAAACTAAAGCCGATCCTGGGTGCCTAGGGTGCCTGTCATCCAATCCGCACTGAATTTCATTTCTAGCACATAGCCAAAAAATCGCCCCATTGACTTACATTGGAGTGCAGAAAAGGTCATTTTTTCTCGGTCCCTTTAAGAGGTAGGAGTTAAACAAGCTTAGGTCTGCGGTGCCCAGGGGGGACCCCATCCAGCCCGCACTGAGTTTCATTCCTACCACCTTAGGAAAAAAAGTCATTATTTTGAGGCTTAGAAGTCATTTCTGCAATTCCCATAGAAAATCAACGGCGTCTCTATTCAATTGTGTGGAGCGCATATCAGGTGGGTTTTCTCTGCCGGCTTAAGAGATACACGTGAAACTAAAGCCGATCCTGGGTGCCTAGGGTGCCTGTCATCCAATCCGCACTGAATTTCATTTCTAGCACATAGCCAAAAAATCGCCCCATTGACTTACATTGGAGTGCAGAAAAGGTCATTTTTTCTCGGTCCCTTTAAGAGGTAGGAGTTAAACAAGCTTAGGTCTGCGGTGCCCAGGGGGGACCCCATCCAGCCCGCACTGAGTTTCATTCCTACCACCTTAGGAAAAAAAGTCATTATTTTGAGGCTTAGAAGTCATTTCTGCAATTCCCATAGAAAATCAACGGCGTCTCTATTCAATTGTGTGGAGCGCATATCAGGTGGGTTTTCTCTGCCGGCTTAAGAGATACACGTGAAACTAAAGCCGATCCTGGGTGCCTAGGGTGCCTGTCATCCAATCCGCACTGAATTTCATTTCTAGCACATAGCCAAAAAATCGCCCCATTGACTTACATTGGAGTGCAGAAAAGGTCATTTTTTCTCGGTCCCTTTAAGAGGTAGGAGTTAAACAAGCTTAGGTCTGCGGTGCCCAGGGGGGACCCCATCCAGCCCGCACTGAGTTTCATTCCTACCACCTTAGGAAAAAAAGTCATTATTTTGAGGCTTAGAAGTCATTTCTGCAATTCCCATAGAAAATCAACGGCGTCTCTATTCAATTGTGTGGAGCGCATATCAGGTGGGTTTTCTCTGCCGGCTTAAGAGATACACGTGAAACTAAAGCCGATCCTGGGTGCCTAGGGTGCCTGTCATCCAATCCGCACTGAATTTCATTTCTAGCACATAGCCAAAAAATCGCCCCATTGACTTACATTGGAGTGCAGAAAAGGTCATTTTTTCTCGGTCCCTTTAAGAGGTAGGAGTTAAACAAGCTTAGGTCTGCGGTGCCCAGGGGGGACCCCATCCAGCCCGCACTGAGTTTCATTCCTACCACCTTAGGAAAAAAAGTCATTATTTTGAGGCTTAGAAGTCATTTCTGCAATTCCCATAGAAAATCAACGGCGTCTCTATTCAATTGTGTGGAGCGCATATCAGGTGGGTTTTCTCTGCCGGCTTAAGAGATACACGTGAAACTAAAGCCGATCCTGGGTGCCTAGGGTGCCTGTCATCCAATCCGCACTGAATTTCATTTCTAGCACATAGCCAAAAAATCGCCCCATTGACTTACATTGGAGTGCAGAAAAGGTCATTTTTTCTCGGTCCCTTTAAGAGGTAGGAGTTAAACAAGCTTAGGTCTGCGGTGCCCAGGGGGGACCCCATCCAGCCCGCACTGAGTTTCATTCCTACCACCTTAGGAAAAAAAGTCATTATTTTGAGGCTTAGAAGTCATTTCTGCAATTCCCATAGAAAATCAACGGCGTCTCTATTCAATTGTGTGGAGCGCATATCAGGTGGGTTTTCTCTGCCGGCTTAAGAGATACACGTGAAACTAAAGCCGATCCTGGGTGCCTAGGGTGCCTGTCATCCAATCCGCACTGAATTTCATTTCTAGCACATAGCCAAAAAATCGCCCCATTGACTTACATTGGAGTGCAGAAAAGGTCATTTTTTCTCGGTCCCTTTAAGAGGTAGGAGTTAAACAAGCTTAGGTCTGCGGTGCCCAGGGGGGACCCCATCCAGCCCGCACTGAGTTTCATTCCTACCACCTTAGGAAAAAAAGTCATTATTTTGAGGCTTAGAAGTCATTTCTGCAATTCCCATAGAAAATCAACGGCGTCTCTATTCAATTGTGTGGAGCGCATATCAGGTGGGTTTTCTCTGCCGGCTTAAGAGATACACGTGAAACTAAAGCCGATCCTGGGTGCCTAGGGTGCCTGTCATCCAATCCGCACTGAATTTCATTTCTAGCACATAGCCAAAAAATCGCCCCATTGACTTACATTGGAGTGCAGAAAAGGTCATTTTTTCTCGGTCCCTTTAAGAGGTAGGAGTTAAACAAGCTTAGGTCTGCGGTGCCCAGGGGGGACCCCATCCAGCCCGCACTGAGTTTCATTCCTACCACCTTAGGAAAAAAAGTCATTATTTTGAGGCTTAGAAGTCATTTCTGCAATTCCCATAGAAAATCAACGGCGTCTCTATTCAATTGTGTGGAGCGCATATCAGGTGGGTTTTCTCTGCCGGCTTAAGAGATACACGTGAAACTAAAGCCGATCCTGGGTGCCTAGGGTGCCTGTCATCCAATCCGCACTGAATTTCATTTCTAGCACATAGCCAAAAAATCGCCCCATTGACTTACATTGGAGTGCAGAAAAGGTCATTTTTTCTCGGTCCCTTTAAGAGGTAGGAGTTAAACAAGCTTAGGTCTGCGGTGCCCAGGGGGGACCCCATCCAGCCCGCACTGAGTTTCATTCCTACCACCTTAGGAAAAAAAGTCATTATTTTGAGGCTTAGAAGTCATTTCTGCAATTCCCATAGAAAATCAACGGCGTCTCTATTCAATTGTGTGGAGCGCATATCAGGTGGGTTTTCTCTGCCGGCTTAAGAGATACACGTGAAACTAAAGCCGATCCTGGGTGCCTAGGGTGCCTGTCATCCAATCCGCACTGAATTTCATTTCTAGCACATAGCCAAAAAATCGCCCCATTGACTTACATTGGAGTGCAGAAAAGGTCATTTTTTCTCGGTCCCTTTAAGAGGTAGGAGTTAAACAAGCTTAGGTCTGCGGTGCCCAGGGGGGACCCCATCCAGCCCGCACTGAGTTTCATTCCTACCACCTTAGGAAAAAAAGTCATTATTTTGAGGCTTAGAAGTCATTTCTGCAATTCCCATAGAAAATCAACGGCGTCTCTATTCAATTGTGTGGAGCGCATATCAGGTGGGTTTTCTCTGCCGGCTTAAGAGATACACGTGAAACTAAAGCCGATCCTGGGTGCCTAGGGTGCCTGTCATCCAATCCGCACTGAATTTCATTTCTAGCACATAGCCAAAAAATCGCCCCATTGACTTACATTGGAGTGCAGAAAAGGTCATTTTTTCTCGGTCCCTTTAAGAGGTAGGAGTTAAACAAGCTTAGGTCTGCGGTGCCCAGGGGGGACCCCATCCAGCCCGCACTGAGTTTCATTCCTACCACCTTAGGAAAAAAAGTCATTATTTTGAGGCTTAGAAGTCATTTCTGCAATTCCCATAGAAAATCAACGGCGTCTCTATTCAATTGTGTGGAGCGCATATCAGGTGGGTTTTCTCTGCCGGCTTAAGAGATACACGTGAAACTAAAGCCGATCCTGGGTGCCTAGGGTGCCTGTCATCCAATCCGCACTGAATTTCATTTCTAGCACATAGCCAAAAAATCGCCCCATTGACTTACATTGGAGTGCAGAAAAGGTCATTTTTTCTCGGTCCCTTTAAGAGGTAGGAGTTAAACAAGCTTAGGTCTGCGGTGCCCAGGGGGGACCCCATCCAGCCCGCACTGAGTTTCATTCCTACCACCTTAGGAAAAAAAGTCATTATTTTGAGGCTTAGAAGTCATTTCTGCAATTCCCATAGAAAATCAACGGCGTCTCTATTCAATTGTGTGGAGCGCATATCAGGTGGGTTTTCTCTGCCGGCTTAAGAGATACACGTGAAACTAAAGCCGATCCTGGGTGCCTAGGGTGCCTGTCATCCAATCCGCACTGAATTTCATTTCTAGCACATAGCCAAAAAATCGCCCCATTGACTTACATTGGAGTGCAGAAAAGGTCATTTTTTCTCGGTCCCTTTAAGAGGTAGGAGTTAAACAAGCTTAGGTCTGCGGTGCCCAGGGGGGACCCCATCCAGCCCGCACTGAGTTTCATTCCTACCACCTTAGGAAAAAAAGTCATTATTTTGAGGCTTAGAAGTCATTTCTGCAATTCCCATAGAAAATCAACGGCGTCTCTATTCAATTGTGTGGAGCGCATATCAGGTGGGTTTTCTCTGCCGGCTTAAGAGATACACGTGAAACTAAAGCCGATCCTGGGTGCCTAGGGTGCCTGTCATCCAATCCGCACTGAATTTCATTTCTAGCACATAGCCAAAAAATCGCCCCATTGACTTACATTGGAGTGCAGAAAAGGTCATTTTTTCTCGGTCCCTTTAAGAGGTAGGAGTTAAACAAGCTTAGGTCTGCGGTGCCCAGGGGGGACCCCATCCAGCCCGCACTGAGTTTCATTCCTACCACCTTAGGAAAAAAAGTCATTATTTTGAGGCTTAGAAGTCATTTCTGCAATTCCCATAGAAAATCAACGGCGTCTCTATTCAATTGTGTGGAGCGCATATCAGGTGGGTTTTCTCTGCCGGCTTAAGAGATACACGTGAAACTAAAGCCGATCCTGGGTGCCTAGGGTGCCTGTCATCCAATCCGCACTGAATTTCATTTCTAGCACATAGCCAAAAAATCGCCCCATTGACTTACATTGGAGTGCAGAAAAGGTCATTTTTTCTCGGTCCCTTTAAGAGGTAGGAGTTAAACAAGCTTAGGTCTGCGGTGCCCAGGGGGGACCCCATCCAGCCCGCACTGAGTTTCATTCCTACCACCTTAGGAAAAAAAGTCATTATTTTGAGGCTTAGAAGTCATTTCTGCAATTCCCATAGAAAATCAACGGCGTCTCTATTCAATTGTGTGGAGCGCATATCAGGTGGGTTTTCTCTGCCGGCTTAAGAGATACACGTGAAACTAAAGCCGATCCTGGGTGCCTAGGGTGCCTGTCATCCAATCCGCACTGAATTTCATTTCTAGCACATAGCCAAAAAATCGCCCCATTGACTTACATTGGAGTGCAGAAAAGGTCATTTTTTCTCGGTCCCTTTAAGAGGTAGGAGTTAAACAAGCTTAGGTCTGCGGTGCCCAGGGGGGACCCCATCCAGCCCGCACTGAGTTTCATTCCTACCACCTTAGGAAAAAAAGTCATTATTTTGAGGCTTAGAAGTCATTTCTGCAATTCCCATAGAAAATCAACGGCGTCTCTATTCAATTGTGTGGAGCGCATATCAGGTGGGTTTTCTCTGCCGGCTTAAGAGATACACGTGAAACTAAAGCCGATCCTGGGTGCCTAGGGTGCCTGTCATCCAATCCGCACTGAATTTCATTTCTAGCACATAGCCAAAAAATCGCCCCATTGACTTACATTGGAGTGCAGAAAAGGTCATTTTTTCTCGGTCCCTTTAAGAGGTAGGAGTTAAACAAGCTTAGGTCTGCGGTGCCCAGGGGGGACCCCATCCAGCCCGCACTGAGTTTCATTCCTACCACCTTAGGAAAAAAAGTCATTATTTTGAGGCTTAGAAGTCATTTCTGCAATTCCCATAGAAAATCAACGGCGTCTCTATTCAATTGTGTGGAGCGCATATCAGGTGGGTTTTCTCTGCCGGCTTAAGAGATACACGTGAAACTAAAGCCGATCCTGGGTGCCTAGGGTGCCTGTCATCCAATCCGCACTGAATTTCATTTCTAGCACATAGCCAAAAAATCGCCCCATTGACTTACATTGGAGTGCAGAAAAGGTCATTTTTTCTCGGTCCCTTTAAGAGGTAGGAGTTAAACAAGCTTAGGTCTGCGGTGCCCAGGGGGGACCCCATCCAGCCCGCACTGAGTTTCATTCCTACCACCTTAGGAAAAAAAGTCATTATTTTGAGGCTTAGAAGTCATTTCTGCAATTCCCATAGAAAATCAACGGCGTCTCTATTCAATTGTGTGGAGCGCATATCAGGTGGGTTTTCTCTGCCGGCTTAAGAGATACACGTGAAACTAAAGCCGATCCTGGGTGCCTAGGGTGCCTGTCATCCAATCCGCACTGAATTTCATTTCTAGCACATAGCCAAAAAATCGCCCCATTGACTTACATTGGAGTGCAGAAAAGGTCATTTTTTCTCGGTCCCTTTAAGAGGTAGGAGTTAAACAAGCTTAGGTCTGCGGTGCCCAGGGGGACCCCATCCAGCCCGCACTGAGTTTCATTCCTACCACCTTAGGAAAAAAAGTCATTATTTTGAGGCTTAGAAGTCATTTCTGCAATTCCCATAGAAAATCAACGGCGTCTCTATTCAATTGTGTGGAGCGCATATCAGGTGGGTTTTCTCTGCCGGCTTAAGAGATACACGTGAAACTAAAGCCGATCCTGGGTGCCTAGGGTGCCTGTCATCCAATCCGCACTGAATTTCATTTCTAGCACATAGCCAAAAAATCGCCCCATTGACTTACATTGGAGTGCAGAAAAGGTCATTTTTTCTCGGTCCCTTTAAGAGGTAGGAGTTAAACAAGCTTAGGTCTGCGGTGCCCAGGGGGGACCCCATCCAGCCCGCACTGAGTTTCATTCCTACCACCTTAGGAAAAAAAGTCATTATTTTGAGGCTTAGAAGTCATTTCTGCAATTCCCATAGAAAATCAACGGCGTCTCTATTCAATTGTGTGGAGCGCATATCAGGTGGGTTTTCTCTGCCGGCTTAAGAGATACACGTGAAACTAAAGCCGATCCTGGGTGCCTAGGGTGCCTGTCATCCAATCCGCACTGAATTTCATTTCTAGCACATAGCCAAAAAATCGCCCCATTGACTTACATTGGAGTGCAGAAAAGGTCATTTTTTCTCGGTCCCTTTAAGAGGTAGGAGTTAAACAAGCTTAGGTCTGCGGTGCCCAGGGGGGACCCCATCCAGCCCGCACTGAGTTTCATTCCTACCACCTTAGGAAAAAAAGTCATTATTTTGAGGCTTAGAAGTCATTTCTGCAATTCCCATAGAAAATCAACGGCGTCTCTATTCAATTGTGTGGAGCGCATATCAGGTGGGTTTTCTCTGCCGGCTTAAGAGATACACGTGAAACTAAAGCCGATCCTGGGTGCCTAGGGTGCCTGTCATCCAATCCGCACTGAATTTCATTTCTAGCACATAGCCAAAAAATCGCCCCATTGACTTACATTGGAGTGCAGAAAAGGTCATTTTTTCTCGGTCCCTTTAAGAGGTAGGAGTTAAACAAGCTTAGGTCTGCGGTGCCCAGGGGGGACCCCATCCAGCCCGCACTGAGTTTCATTCCTACCACCTTAGGAAAAAAAGTCATTATTTTGAGGCTTAGAAGTCATTTCTGCAATTCCCATAGAAAATCAACGGCGTCTCTATTCAATTGTGTGGAGCGCATATCAGGTGGGTTTTCTCTGCCGGCTTAAGAGATACACGTGAAACTAAAGCCGATCCTGGGTGCCTAGGGTGCCTGTCATCCAATCCGCACTGAATTTCATTTCTAGCACATAGCCAAAAAATCGCCCCATTGACTTACATTGGAGTGCAGAAAAGGTCATTTTTTCTCGGTCCCTTTAAGAGGTAGGAGTTAAACAAGCTTAGGTCTGCGGTGCCCAGGGGGGACCCCATCCAGCCCGCACTGAGTTTCATTCCTACCACCTTAGGAAAAAAAGTCATTATTTTGAGGCTTAGAAGTCATTTCTGCAATTCCCATAGAAAATCAACGGCGTCTCTATTCAATTGTGTGGAGCGCATATCAGGTGGGTTTTCTCTGCCGGCTTAAGAGATACACGTGAAACTAAAGCCGATCCTGGGTGCCTAGGGTGCCTGTCATCCAATCCGCACTGAATTTCATTTCTAGCACATAGCCAAAAAATCGCCCCATTGACTTACATTGGAGTGCAGAAAAGGTCATTTTTTCTCGGTCCCTTTAAGAGGTAGGAGTTAAACAAGCTTAGGTCTGCGGTGCCCAGGGGGGACCCCATCCAGCCCGCACTGAGTTTCATTCCTACCACCTTAGGAAAAAAAGTCATTATTTTGAGGCTTAGAAGTCATTTCTGCAATTCCCATAGAAAATCAACGGCGTCTCTATTCAATTGTGTGGAGCGCATATCAGGTGGGTTTTCTCTGCCGGCTTAAGAGATACACGTGAAACTAAAGCCGATCCTGGGTGCCTAGGGTGCCTGTCATCCAATCCGCACTGAATTTCATTTCTAGCACATAGCCAAAAAATCGCCCCATTGACTTACATTGGAGTGCAGAAAAGGTCATTTTTTCTCGGTCCCTTTAAGAGGTAGGAGTTAAACAAGCTTAGGTCTGCGGTGCCCAGGGGGGACCCCATCCAGCCCGCACTGAGTTTCATTCCTACCACCTTAGGAAAAAAAGTCATTATTTTGAGGCTTAGAAGTCATTTCTGCAATTCCCATAGAAAATCAACGGCGTCTCTATTCAATTGTGTGGAGCGCATATCAGGTGGGTTTTCTCTGCCGGCTTAAGAGATACACGTGAAACTAAAGCCGATCCTGGGTGCCTAGGGTGCCTGTCATCCAATCCGCACTGAATTTCATTTCTAGCACATAGCCAAAAAATCGCCCCATTGACTTACATTGGAGTGCAGAAAAGGTCATTTTTTCTCGGTCCCTTTAAGAGGTAGGAGTTAAACAAGCTTAGGTCTGCGGTGCCCAGGGGGGACCCCATCCAGCCCGCACTGAGTTTCATTCCTACCACCTTAGGAAAAAAAGTCATTATTTTGAGGCTTAGAAGTCATTTCTGCAATTCCCATAGAAAATCAACGGCGTCTCTATTCAATTGTGTGGAGCGCATATCAGGTGGGTTTTCTCTGCCGGCTTAAGAGATACACGTGAAACTAAAGCCGATCCTGGGTGCCTAGGGTGCCTGTCATCCAATCCGCACTGAATTTCATTTCTAGCACATAGCCAAAAAATCGCCCCATTGACTTACATTGGAGTGCAGAAAAGGTCATTTTTTCTCGGTCCCTTTAAGAGGTAGGAGTTAAACAAGCTTAGGTCTGCGGTGCCCAGGGGGGACCCCATCCAGCCCGCACTGAGTTTCATTCCTACCACCTTAGGACAAAAAGTCATTATTTTGAGGCTTAGAAGTCATTTCTGCAATTCCCATAGAAAATCAACGGCGTCTCTATTCAATTGTGTGGAGCGCATATCAGGTGGGTTTTCTCTGCCGGCTTAAGAGATACACGTGAAACTAAAGCCGATCCTGGGTGCCTAGGGTGCCTGTCATCCAATCCGCACTGCATTTCATTTCTAGCACATAGCCAAAAAATCGCCCCATTGACTTACATTGGAGTGCAGAAAAGGTCATTTTTTCTCGGTCCCTTTAAGAGGTAGGAGTTAAACAAGCTTAGGTCTGCGGTGCCCAGGGGGGACCCCATCCAGCCCGCACTGAGTTTCATTCCTACCACCTTAGGAAAAAAAGTCATTATTTTGAGGCTTAGAAGTCATTTCTGCAATTCCCATAGAAAATCAACGGCGTCTCTATTCAATTGTGTGGAGCGCATATCAGGTGGGTTTTCTCTGCCGGCTTAAGAGATACACGTGAAACTAAAGCCGATCCTGGGTGCCTAGGGTGCCTGTCATCCAATCCGCACTGAATTTCATTTCTAGCACATAGCCAAAAAATCGCCCCATTGACTTACATTGGAGTGCAGAAAAGGTCATTTTTTCTCGGTCCCTTTAAGAGGTAGGAGTTAAACAAGCTTAGGTCTGCGGTGCCCAGGGGGGACCCCATCCAGCCCGCACTGAGTTTCATTCCTACCACCTTAGGAAAAAAAGTCATTATTTTGAGGCTTAGAAGTCATTTCTGCAATTCCCATAGAAAATCAACGGCGTCTCTATTCAATTGTGTGGAGCGCATATCAGGTGGGTTTTCTCTGCCGGCTTAAGAGATACACGTGAAACTAAAGCCGATCCTGGGTGCCTAGGGTGCCTGTCATCCAATCCGCACTGAATTTCATTTCTAGCACATAGCCAAAAAATCGCCCCATTGACTTACATTGGAGTGCAGAAAAGGTCATTTTTTCTCGGTCCCTTTAAGAGGTAGGAGTTAAACAAGCTTAGGTCTGCGGTGCCCAGGGGGGACCCCATCCAGCCCGCACTGAGTTTCATTCCTACCACCTTAGGAAAAAAAGTCATTATTTTGAGGCTTAGAAGTCATTTCTGCAATTCCCATAGAAAATCAACGGCGTCTCTATTCAATTGTGTGGAGCGCATATCAGGTGGGTTTTCTCTGCCGGCTTAAGAGATACACGTGAAACTAAAGCCGATCCTGGGTGCCTAGGGTGCCTGTCATCCAATCCGCACTGAATTTCATTTCTAGCACATAGCCAAAAAATCGCCCCATTGACTTACATTGGAGTGCAGAAAAGGTCATTTTTTCTCGGTCCCTTTAAGAGGTAGGAGTTAAACAAGCTTAGGTCTGCGGTGCCCAGGGGGACCCCATCCAGCCCGCACTGAGTTTCATTCCTACCACCTTAGGAAAAAAAGTCATTATTTTGAGGCTTAGAAGTCATTTCTGCAATTCCCATAGAAAATCAACGGCGTCTCTATTCAATTGTGTGGAGCGCATATCAGGTGGGTTTTCTCTGCCGGCTTAAGAGATACACGTGAAACTAAAGCCGATCCTGGGTGCCTAGGGTGCCTGTCATCCAATCCGCACTGAATTTCATTTCTAGCACATAGCCAAAAAATCGCCCCATTGACTTACATTGGAGTGCAGAAAAGGTCATTTTTTCTCGGTCCCTTTAAGAGGTAGGAGTTAAACAAGCTTAGGTCTGCGGTGCCCAGGGGGGACCCCATCCAGCCCGCACTGAGTTTCATTCCTACCACCTTAGGAAAAAAAGTCATTATTTTGAGGCTTAGAAGTCATTTCTGCAATTCCCATAGAAAATCAACGTGCCATTCAGTCCTAGGCGGCAATCATGGGTTAAGTCTAGGATCCCCTCTGCAAGGCAGAAGAGATACACAGAAGTAACCATCAAAAGGACCTGGGTATAAAGAGGCCGTATCAACCACCAACACAGAATTTTTTTTCTTCTGCACATAGGAAGAAAAATTATTGTTTTTTTGGACTTAATTAACACTTGTTTCTTTGTGTTTTTTTCAGATTTGCCTGAGCAGTGTTTGCTGGCACAACGCATGTTTCAGACTTGGAGGACAGGCTACAGTGTTTGCAGTTTGCCTTGATCTGTCATGCCCGGATGGGATCTAGAGTTGAACTCAGGACTATAATATATGGTTCTCCAATCTCTTTTTCGATCCTGTCCGCACAGTCATCCCGAGATGACCTGACCTGCAGATGACCTGATATGCTGAGGACTTAATGTGCGGACCACCATACATTCATTTTGTGCATGTTCCTGTCACCTATCCGTCCTCTGTGAATTGAATGGGACTATACCTACATGCCGCGGGACCAGTCCCCGGTGATGACTGACATGCTATGACCCGATATGCGGAGGCCTAATGTCGGACCACCTTACATTCATTTGATGCAGGTTCCTGTCTACCTACTTCCGTCCTCTGGGGATGAATGACAAGGACTACATGCCGCGGGACAATCCTCCCGGTATGACCTTACATGCAGATGACCTGATATGCGGAGGCCTAAGGTACGGACCACCATAGAATTCATTTGATGCATTGCTCCTGTCTACCTACTACGTCTCTGGGAGGACCTACATGCCGCGGGACATGGTGAGTGTATAACACCTATCAGGTTTTATCTGATGGTGGTGTTTTCCCCGTTTATTATTCACTTAGCACTGTTATGGTGATTTCTGGCAATTGCCAAATCGGGGCAGTGGTTATCTTGAATTTTGGCGCCAAAGACGCCCGTGCTGAATTTCCCGGTCCTCAACTCTATGCACGAGGTGCCGGCGTGCGGTCCACTCTGCGTTCCAGCGGGGGACCTTCCTGCCACACTGAGTACCCTTTCCTATCACCTGTCATGGAAATAGAGGGTTGTATGTTTTCGTCTGCAAACATCAATGCAACGTAATTACCACGGCCTCCTCATTTAGGTAGTGGTGCCTAAATTACGGTTGCATCGCATCCCGGTCTCTGTGCCTTCTTTTTTCACTAAAGAAGTAGGTGCTGACAGCAGGCGTTATGTGCGCGCACCTTTTGCTGCGTAGCTTATGGGGAAATTCCTGAGGGTTTTTTATTTATTATTTCTGTTTTCCCCTCCTTATCAGTTTTGATCAGAGTTAGCAAGGGTTACAGGCGGTATATATATAAATTCTGTAAACTGTGTTTGATGTGAGCTTGTTTTACTACTCCACTCCCATCATGCTAACTTTTCATTGGGAGATCTTCTGTGAATCAACTGGCTCTGCTGGGAGATTAGTCTCTATGCATGTCATTTCCCCAGCACCACGCCCCTAGGCGTGGTTTATACTTTGTATTGAGTTTGGAGCATTTTGTCTGCTCTCTCTCTACTCCTCTAAACTCTGAGGGGAATCCCCTAGCTGTTTATATTGGGAGATCACTTTCAATCCTGCTATTTTCTGTGACACATAGGTGGAAAATTGGAATTTTTTTCTGCAACTCGGGGATATTTCCACCAGTGGTACTGATTATTATACTGATACTATTATACTCTATTTGTGTTCCGTATAGAGTTTTTCCCCCTGTGTTATGTTTCTGCTTCCACTCCCATCTTACACTATAGCAATGGGAGGTTCTGTATTGTCTGCGCCCTGATGAGTGGAGTATCAAGTCATATGCCTTTCCCTTCTGCGGTAGTTCTGGGGGTTTTGTTCACTGGGTTGTTTTAACATTTTGTGCCCTTTATCGTACTCGCATATATTTCCCTTCTGTTGCTCTGGCTTTTCTGTTTCTATTTTCTGTTTCAGAATGAATTCTCCTGCCAAAGGATACATCAGCAGGAGGAGTCACAGATTTTGCAGCCCTATCATCATTTTCTTCCATGAGGATCATTCTGCGGAGATTTCCTGAACTGATGGATTTGCTTTGAACAGTGTTGTGGACACACGGCGTGCCCAGACCTTGGTGACCACTCTGCAGTTTACAGTCTCATTCTCGCCCTGAAAAACATCAGGATAGCAATCAGAACTATAATCTATGGTTCTCCAACTCTTATTTATCCTGATCTGCAACATCCTCCGTTTGGACGTCGGTTGTCAGACCTGCTTGCATTCGGATGACGCAGGATTTTGGGTCCTTCTTGCCGTCCCCTATCGATGAACGGATTCAGACCTGCATGCACCAGATCACACAGGTACATGTTATTGTTTACCTATCATGCTCTTGGATGACGGTCATTTTTTCCGTCCCTTTAAGAGGTACTTGTGTAAACAACTATGGTCTACTGGGGGCCAAGGGGGATACCTCCATGCCAATCCTCTTTATTGGATGCATTTTAAACTTCTTGGCAAAAAAGCCATTATTTGAGGCGGAAGAATTCATTTCCATGCACGGCAGCTGGTGTCTGACACCATCACAGCCCCTCAGATTAACGCACAAGGATGTGTTCTCTGCCATGCTGAATTTCCCCCGTGACGGAGACACGAGAGCCGGAGTCTCGGAAGTCGGAGCGTCGGCCATTATGCCTCTAAAGTTCATTTTAAATAGCCAAAAAAGCTAAGTACTTACTGAAAATGGTTTTCTGTGTGTACTTTCTCGTTACCGGCACCCCGTTTTTTCAGGGAGAAGGTAAAAAGCTCTTTTTAGGGGGAGTGCCCAGGAAGTCATACCTGTTCCACGGGAGAGTTCCCGCAATTTGAAAGCAAGAGGACTGGCTCCAAGAAGCACATTTTGTGCGTACAAAGTGAACAGTGGCCTTGCTCGCCCTATAATGGCTTCAGCGCTATCAGTGATGATCTATCATACTTAGCTCTATGGAAGTACTTCATTATCCCCTCTGTCTTTCATCTTTTTGCAGATGTTTCCTTTATTCGGACTAGAGGAATCCAATAAAGGAATTTGCTGTGTGTTCACTACTACAGCGGTGAGACTTTGGAAGAGGGACCCTAGGGGATGTTGGGGTGTGTATCGCTAGTCCGACTAAACGGTGGACCCCGGACTGACTGTGAAACCGCAAACACTTACTGACATCCTGCTACTGGAAAAATCATACCAGTTCTCCTCTGTTTCGCCGCCACCTCAGGTCCAGTTTTTCTAGCATACTCTGCCCTATAGGGATTCTGGCTGATCCGGAACAGTATATATCCAGAAGGCTGCTGCTCGTTATCCTGCTGTCTTAACATCGCCACTCTCTCATAATGTAAAGTAAATTTCCGCCATTAGTCTCTTGTTATGAACTTTAAATTATCTGCTTGCCTGCTAAAAAAAAAAAAAAAAAACATTTTTGTTACCTGAGCTTAGTGAGCTACACTCTAGGAGTCTCGTAAGTAGGATACTAATCCCTTCTGTGATGGTAGCCCCACAATTTCAGACTTGGTTGCATTACACACTAAAATCAACTTTCCTACCCCTGTTTAGGATCATCACAGCTTATGGATACCTGCGATGCAACCTAGCTCATATCTTGACCATTAGTCATGATAAATGTTTACTGTATGTTTTCCACATTATCCCATTTATGGTATCTTGATGTATTAATTTTTGTCATCGAACCTGTTCGGTGGGTTTTCTTTATGCGGCTAGGAAGAATTGTCTCAATTCTTTCCTGCGGCAGTCTTACTCCTAGCTAGCGGTGAGAACCTTTTTTTAGGCGATT
>NW_027210374.1:0-78128 GCF_027789765.1 Dendropsophus ebraccatus | reverse complement strand
GCTTTTGGTGTATGTATGTATGATGTATATATATATATATTATATATATATATGAAGGAAAATATTATCACCATACATATTACTTGCCATACTGTTACTGACCAAATCCCTGTACACTGAGACAATAGTACCAGTAATACCAGTATATAGGAAGAAAATTTTACCCGCCACACCCCAACCATCTACCATTTCTCCGCCATATTGTTACTGACCAAATCCAGTTATACCGAGACCAAAATAAAAACACAATACCAGATAAAAGTAACAAATAAAAAATTACCACCACCATACTGACTAACACCGCCCGCGGTGCTACGGAATAACCACTGTACAAAGATCACTATCACCTCATACAGTCATATAGAGGTAGCCCTAGCTCTACACAGGTTCTATACACTATATACATTACAGTGTAGTTACACTCAAGTAAACTTACAAGGGACATCTTCTCTGATCAGAGTCGTTTGCATTTTTTCTTTCTCCATCGCCAATTATGAGAACTTCTCCGAGCCACAACTACACCGAATCTGCCAGGCAAACATATTAGGCATCCTTACTCCGGGACCATCCTCATCTCTATACAAACTGCACATCTGTATTGGCTCCCTTTATAGCCACCATTTAGTGTGTAGGCTGACACGATGTGATCCCCCTATAGTGATATGTCCCCTTCTATGTAGCTCCTTATAGGCCCCCCCCCCTCTCCCCCTCATGTTGTCCCCTTTTTATGGGCCCCCTCTCTCCCCCCTAGTAGTCCCCTTATAGATGTCCCTACTCCCCCCCCTTACCTCTATACCCCATTATAGATGCCCCCCTCCCTAATCGATGGCCCTTCCCCCTCCTTATTGATGGCCCTTCCCTTATCGATTACCCCCTCCCTTATCAATTGCCCCTTACCCCCCTCCCTTATCGATGGCCCCCCTCCCCCCCCTCCCTTATCGATGGCCCCCTCCCCCTCCCTTATTTTTGATGGCCCTCCCCCCCCTTATCGTGGCCCCCCCCCCCCTTATCGATGGCCCTCCCCCCTCTTTTATCAATGGCCCCCTTCCCCCTCCCTTATCGAGGCCCCCCTCCTTTATCGATGGCCCCCCTCCCCCTCCCCTTATCGATGGCCCCCCTCCCTTACGTGGCCCCCCTCCCCCCCCTCCCTTATCGTTGGCCCCCCTCCCTTATCAAAGGCCCCCTCCCTTGTTGATGGCCCCCTCCCCCCTCCCTTATCGATGGCCCCCCCTCCCTTATCGATGGCCCCCCTCCCCCCTCCTTTATCGATGACCCCCTCCCTTATCGTTGGCCCCCTCCCTTATCGATGGCCCCAGTCCCTTATCGATGGCCCCCCCTTCCCCTCCCTTATCGATGGCCCCCCTCCCTTTTTTGATGGCCCCTCGCTTATTGATGCCCCCTTCCCCTCCCTTATCGAATGGCCCCTTCCCCCTCCCTTATCGACGCCCCCCCCTATCGATGGCCCCTCCCTCCCTCCCTTATCAATGGACCCCTCCCTTATCGATGGCCCCCTCCCTCCCTTATCGATTGCCCCCTCCCCCCCCCTTATCGATGCCCCTCCCCCCTCCCTTATCGATGGCCCCCTTCTCCCTCCCTTATTGATGGCCCCCTCCCTTGTTTATGGCCCCCTCCCTTATCGATGGCCCCCCTCCCTTCCATTATTCAATGGGCCCCCCGCCTTTTAGTGACCCCCTTTATCCCACTTATAGATGGCCCCCTCCCCCCCTCCCCTTATAGGTGGCCCCCTCCCCCCCCTCACTTATAGATGGCCCCCTCCCTTTTAGATGACCCACCTCCCCCCCGCTTATAGATGGCCCCTCTCCCCCATCGATGGCCCCCTCTCCCCCCTCCCTTATAGGTTGCCTCCCTATTCTCCCCCCCTCTCCTTATAGCTGGCCCCCTCTTATCCCTCATTATAGCTGGCTGCCCTCTTCCTCATTATAGCTGGCCCCCTTTTCCCCCTTATGCTGGCTCACTCTTCCTCTTTCCCTCTATATCTGGCCCCCTCTTCCCTCATTATTATGGCCCCCTCCTCTCCCACCCTGTGCATAAAAGATAACAAAAGAAAAAAAAACACAACTCACCTTCCATCTACTCCTGTCGAGCCTCTCGCCTCCTGGTCTGTCCCTGGCTGATGTGCGGCTGCCGGGTGTCCCGTCCTATCCCGGCCGCACACTCATCGAGAGCCAGGATATAGGGTGACAAATCTAGGGTGGGGGCAGGGGGATACAGAATGACCAGTCTGGGGTGGTTGCCGAGGAAAATAGGGTAATTAAATCTGCAGTGGAGGCAGAATCATACAGGGGACCTGTCTGGGGAGGGGGGGGGGGGGGGGTACATAGGATAACAAGGTGGAACTAATCTAGGGTTGTACAGCAGGAGATAGAGGGAGGTCCATTCTGGGATGGGCAGGAGGATACAGAGTGGCAGTCTGGGCAATGTCAAGGGACATAGGGTGACTGGTCTAGGGTGAGGCAGGAAATAGAGACTGACCAGTCTGAGATGGGGCAGTGGGATATACGGTGACCAGTCTTGGGTAAGGTAGGGACACAAGAGAGCAGGGTCATATGAGCAGTGTCCTAGAGTATTACCTACATATTAAGATCTCCATTCTAGGGAACATATTATCACACCTGTGAATATTTTTCTACTTTAGGTGGATACACGAGAAGAAGAAGCACGCACAGCCAGAGACGAACATTCCCATCAGAAGCAGAATGGAAAGAATCGCAGGAAGGTAATTAATATATTTATTAATTACTGATAAACTATCAGGCTAGACTCTTGGTCTAGACTGCATAGGTGTGATAATATGTTCCTGGGCCATGTAGATATATGTTTTTTTATTGACCTATATCTTCCATGGACACTTAATATGTTAACACTGACATTAGGGGGATACAGGGTGACCAGTCTCAGGTGGGGGCGGGGGCTACAGGGTGACCAGTCTGCAGTGGGAGCAGGAGGATGCAGGGAAACCAATCTGGGGGTGGGGGCACAGGATTACATGGTGACCAGTCTGTGGTGTAAGTCGTGAGACACAGGGTGACCAGTTTAGGGTGGGGGCACTGGGATACAAGGTGACCAGTCTGGGCTTGGGTAAGGGATAGAAGCAGACCTGTCTGGTGTTGGGTCAAAGGGATATAGGGTTACCAGTCTTGGGTGGGAGCAGGGAATATCTTCCATGAACACTTTATATGTTAACACTGACATTAGGGGGATACAGGGTGACAGTCTCGGGTGGGGGCACCCGTATTTTGCACAGCCGGGAGTGTACAGTGGAGCGGCTAATAAGGAGGAGGTGATGACGGGAATACGAGGCCTCATCCACACAGAGGCAGCAGCATCATCATCTCTGTAGTGTCACTCTATATGTGGAAAGCTCTAGTCATCCTGGCTATATCCAGCCGCACAACGCCTCACCATTAGTCTCCATGAGGTAGATGTGGATTTTATTTCAATTTTACATTGGTCCTGGTGCACAATGTAACAAGAAATCCACGTGAAATATAGTTAAGTGAACAATGAGAACAGGTTCCTCCTCGGTTCGATGATGTCAGACTATGGCCCTGTGCTCACCTACTTACAGTTGGTTTTACTTACTCTTCTCTTTATAATTCCTCCACAAGTATTGGATGTAGTGGAATTGCTGTTTTTTTGGGAGTTAGGGTGGGGGTGAGTTGAGTAAGGCGATGGGGGATGGGGGTTAAAGAAAAATGTACTGTTTGGTGTTTTTGTAAGTTACTTCCATTAAAAAAAAATCTCAAATCGTCCAGTACCTATCAGCTGCTGCATGTCCTGCAGGAATTGGTATATTCTTTCCAGTCTGAGACAGCGATTTCTCCTGCCACCTTTGTGCATGTGAGGAACTGTCCAGAGCAGTAGCAAATTCCCATAGAATAGCTCTCCTGCTCTGCACAATTCCTGACATGGACAGAGGTGGCAGCAGAGAGCACTGTCAGACTGGAAAGAATACACCATGTCCTGCAGGACATACAGCAGCTGATAAGTACTGACAGACTTGAGATTTTCAAATAGAAGTAAATTGGTCAACCACATTTTTTGTGTACTCTTAAAAAAAACATTTGTTTTGATCCTTTTCTTTATTAGGAGGCTATGCATTTCTAACAAACTTTTTCCAAAGCATTTTCTTGTCTCAATTACTATGTCAGAGTAGAGTAGAAGTTGTTTACAGCTAGCAACCTAGAAAGGTGTTCTGTGATGTCATCAAAGCTGTGATGACATATATAACTGCTAGACAGGCAAGCGGTTTAGTTGCAACCAGGCAGCCAACTAGGTAGGAAAGCAGCTATCAAGGAAGGTGCAGGTAGGTATCGTTCCAAAGGTTTAATGTGGATTTTTGGGGCGCCAGTTTATGCTTCTGCAAACCGCTAAAGTTGTAAGTTACTATACTTACTATAGTATAGTTTTTTTCAATACTTTTCTATAATAGTTACTAATTTGTGATTTTTTTTTCTACTGTAGGGGACGATAAGAAAAAAGAACATGCACGGAGACGAACATTCCCATCAGGATCAATGGAAGAATCGCAGGAAGGTAATTAATATATTTATTAATTACTGATAACTATCAGGCTAGACTCTTGGTCTAGACCTGCATAGGTGTGATATGTTCCTGGGCCATGTAAATATATGTTATTTATTGACCTATATCTACCATGGACACTTAATATGTTAACACTGACATTAGGGGGATACATGGTGACCAGTCTCAGGTGGGGGCCGGGGGATATAGGGTGACCAGTCTGGAGTGGGAGCAGTAGGATACAGGGAAACCGATCTGGGGGTGGGGGCACAGGATTACAGGGTGACCAGTCTGTGGTGTGGGCCATGAGACACAGGGTGACCAGTCTGGGCTGGGGTAGGGGGATAGAAGCAGACCAGTCTGGGGTTGGGTCAAAGGAATATAGGGTGAGCAGTTTTTGGTGCGGGCAGGGGGATACAGGGTGATCCGTACAGGTGTGGGGTAGGAGGATACAGGGTGACCAGTCTTGGGTGAAGGCAAAGGAATTTAGGGAAACAAGTCTAGAATTGGGGCAGGGGAATATAGAATGACCAGTCTTGGGTGATTGCAAGGGGATATAGGTTGACTAGTCGGGGTGGGGGCAGGAGCATAGGTGTGGTGATATGTTTTTGGGCCATCTAAATATATTTTTTTTCTTGACCTATATCTTCATAGACATTTAATATGTTAACATTGACATTAGGGGCGTACAGGGTGACCAGTTTTGGGTGGGGGCAGGGGGATACAGGGTGGCCAGTCTGGAATGGGGGCAGGGGAATACAGGGAAACCAATTTGGGGGTGGCGGTACAGGATTACAGGGTGACCAGTCTGTGGTGTGGGCCATGAGACACAGTGACGGGTCTAGAGTGTGGGCACTGGGATACAAGGTGACAAGTCTGGGCTTCGGTAGGGGGATAGAAGCAGACCAGTCTGGGGTTGGGTCAAAGGGATATTGGGTGAGCAGTTTTGGTGCGGGCAGGGGGATACAGGGTGATCCGTACAGGTGTGGGGTAGGAGGATACAGGGTGACCAGTCTTGGGTGAAGGCAAAGGAATTTAGGGAAACAAGTCTAGAATTGGGGCAGGGGAAAATAGAATGACCAGTCTTGGGTGATTGCAGGGGGATACAGGTTGACTAGTCGGGGGTGGGGGCAGGAGCATAGGTGACAGGGTGACCAGTCTGTGGTGTGGGCCATGAGACACAGTGACGGGTCTAGGGTGTGGTCACTGGGATACAAGGTGACAAGTCTGGGCTTCGGTAGGGGGATAGAAGCTGACCAGTCTGGGGTTGGGTCAAAGGGATATTGGGTGACTAGTCCAGGGTGGGGGCAGGAGGATACAGGGTGACTTATCTAGGGTGAGGGCAGGAGCATACAGGATGACCCGTCTTAGTTGAGGCTAGAGATATACAGGGTTACCAGTCAGGGGTGGCGGAAAGGCGATGAAGAGTGACCACTGCGGGGTGTTGGTTTGGGGCGGGAGGATACAGGGTGACCAGTCTAGGGTGAAGGCACGAGGATACAGGGTGACCAGTTTGGGTTTGGGGCAGAAGGATACAGGGTGACCAGTGGAGGCAAGGTGACTCACGGTGACAAGTCTAGGGTGGTGGCAGGGGGATACAGGTTGACCAGTTTTTGTTGGGGGCAGGAGGATACAGGGTGACCCTTCTAAGGTGGAGACAGGGGGCTAGAGGGAGACCAGTCTGGGATGGGGGTAAGAGGATAAAGAGTGGCCACTCTGAGGCAGGGTCAAAGGCATATAAGGTGACCGGTCTAGGGTGAGGGCAGGGGAATAGAGAATGACCAGTCTGGGGTGGGGGCAGGGGGATATAGGGTGTCCAGTCTTGGGTAAAGGTAGAGACACAAGAGAGCAGGGTCATATGAGCAGTGTCCTTAGAGTATTACCTACATATTAAGATCTCCATTCTAGGAACATATTATCACACCTATGATTTTTATTCTACTTTAGGTGGACGACGAAAAGAATAAACACGCAAGGAGACGAACATTCCGATCAGAAGCAGAAATGGAAGAATCGCAGAACAGGTAATTAATATAATTATTAATTACTGATAACTATCAGGCTAGACTTTTTGTCTAGACCTGCATAGGTGTGATAATATGTACCTGGGCCATGTAGATATATGTTTTTTATTGACCTATATCTTCCATGGACACTTAATATGTTAACACTGACATTAGGGGGATATAGGGTGTCCAGTCTCGGGTGGGGGCAGGGGGGTACAGGGTGACCAGTCTGCAGTGGGGGCAGGGGGGTACAGAGTGACCAGTCTGCAGTGGGGACAGGAGGATACAGGGTGACAAGTCTGAGGTGGGGTACGAGATTACAAAGTGACCAGTCTAAGTTGTGGACGGTGGGACACAGGGTGACCAGTCGAGGGTGGGTGCAGAGGGATACAGGCAGGGGGATAGCTAATGTCTCCTATGCCAGGTGCAAGAGGTCACCTTGGGCCCCCCCCCATTCCTTTCACGACTAAGTGATGCTTTTGGTGTATGTATGTATGTATGTATATATTATATATATATATATATATGAAGAGAAAATATTATCACCATACATATACTGCCATACTGTTACTGACCAAATCCTGTACACTGAGACCAATATTACCAGTAATACCAGTATATAGGAAGAAAATTTTACCGCCACACCCCAACCACTACCATCTCCGCCATATTGTTACTGACCAAATCCAGTATACCGAGACCAATAAAACACAATACCAGATAAAAGTAACAAATATTACCACCACATACTGACTAACACCGCCGCTGCTACTGAATAATCCACTGTACAAAGATCACTATCACCTCATACAGTCATATAGAGGTAGCCCTAGCTCTACACAGGTTCTATACACTATATACATTACAGTGTAGTTACATCAAGTAACTTACAAGGGACATCTTCTCTGATCAGAGTCGTTTGCATTTTCTTCTCCATCTGCCATTATGAGAACTTCTCCGAGCCACAACTCCACAGAATCTGCCAGGCAAACATATTAGGCTCCTTACTCCGGGACCATCCTCATCTATACAAACTGCACATCTGTATTGGCCCCTTTATGCCACCATTTAGTGTGTAGGCTGACACGATGTGATCCCCTATAGTATATGTCCCCTTCTATGTAGCCTCCTTATAGGCCCCTCTCCCCCTATGTTGTCCCCTTATGGGCCCCCTCCCCCCTATGTAGTCCCCTTATAGATGTCCCTCTCCCCCCTTACCTATACCCCATTATAGTGCCCCCCTCCCTAATCGAGAGGCCCTTCCCCCTCCCTTATTGATGCCCTTCCCTTATCGATTACCCCCTCCCTTATCAATTGCCCCTTACCCCCCTCCCTTATCGATGCCCCCCTCCCCCCCTCCCTTATCGATGGCCCCCTTCCCCCCTCCCTTATTGATGGCCCCTCCCCCCCTCCCTTATCGATGGCCCCTCCCCCCCCTTATCGATGGCCCCTCCCCCTCTTTTATCAAATGGCCCCCTTAACCCTCCCTTATCGATGGCCCCCCTCCTTTATCGATGGCCCCCCTCCCCCTCCCTTATCGATGGCCCCCCTCCCTTATCGTGGGCCCCCCTCCCCCCCTCCCATATCGTGGCCCCCCTCCCTTATCAAAAGGCCCCCTCCCTTGTTGATGGGCCCCCTCCCCCTCCCTTATCGATGGCCCCCCTCCCTTTATCGATGGCCCCCCTCCCCCTCCCTTATCGATGACCCCCCCCTTTATGTTGGCCCCCCTCCCTTATCGATGGCCCTCCCCTTATCGATGGCCCCCTTCCCCTCCCTTATCGATGGCCCCCCTCCTTTTTGATGTTGGCCCCTCGCTTATTGATTGCCCCTTCCCCTCCCTTATCAATGGCCCCTTCCCCCTCACTTATCGACGCCCCCCCCTTATATCGATGGCCCCCTCCCTCCTCCCTTATCAATGGGACCCCTCCTATCGTGGCCCCCTCCCTCCCTTATCGATTGCATCCCTCCTCCCCACTTATCAATGGCCCTCTCCCCTCCCTTACGATGGCCCCCTTGCCCCTCCCTTTATTGATGGCCCCCTCCCTTGTGTATGGGCCCCCTACCTTATCGATGGCCCCCCCCTTCCTTATCAATGGCCCCCGACCTTTTTAGATGACCCCCCTCATCCCACTTATAGATGGACCCCCCCCCTCCCCTCCCTTATAGGTGGTCGGCCCCTCCCCCCTCACTTATAGATGGCACCCTCCTTTTAGATGACCCACTCCCCCCGCTTATAGATGGCCCCTCTCCCATCGATGGCCCCCTCTCCCCCTCCATTATAGGTTGCCTCCTATTCTCCCCCTCTCCTTATAGCTGGCCCCTCTTCCACTCATCTATAGCTGGCTCCCCTTCCCTCATTTAGCTGGCCCCCTCTTCCCCTTATTGCTGGCTCACTCTTCCTCTTCCCTCTTATATTGGGCCCCTATTCCCTCATTATATATGGCCCCCATCCTCTCCCCCCGTGCATAAAAGATACAAAAGAAAAAAAAAACACAACTCACTTCCATCTACTCCCCTGTCGAGCCTCTCGCCTCTTGGTCTGTCACTGGCGATGTGCGGCTGCCGGGGGTGTACCGTCCTATCCCCGGCAGCGCACCATCAGAGAGCTCAGGATATAGGGTGACAAATCTAGGGTGGGGGCAGGGGATACAGAATGACCAGTCTGGGGTGGTTGCCGAGGGAAATAGGGTAACTAATCTGCAGTGGAGGCAGAATCATACAGGGTGACCTGTTGGGAGGGGGGGGGGGGTACATAGAGATACAAGGTGACCAATCTAGGGTGGAAGAATCGCAGAACAGGTAATTAATATAATTATTAATTACTGATAACTATCAGGCTAGACTTTTTGTCTAGACCTGCATAGGTGTGATAATATGTACCTGGGCCATGTATATATATGTTTTTTATTGACCTATATCTTCCATGTACACTTAATTTGTTAACCCTGACATTAGGGGATATAGGGTGTCCAGTCTGGGGTGGGGGCAGGGGGGTACAGGGTGACCAGTCTGCAGTGGGGGCAGGGGGGTACAGAGTGACCAGTCTGCAGTGGGGACAGGAGATACAGGGTGACAAGTCTGAGGTGGGGTACGAGAATTACAAAGTGACCAGTCTAAGTTGTGGACGGTGGGACACAGGGTGACCAGTCGAGGGTGGGTGCAGAGGATACAGGCAGGGGGATAGCTAATGTCTCCTATTGCCAGGTGCCAAGAGGTCACCTTGGGCCCCCCCCCATTCCTTTCCACGACTAAGTGATGCTTTTGGTGTATGTATGTATGTATAGTATATATATATATATAGATATATATATATATATGAAGAGAAAATATTATCACCATACATATTACTGCCATACTGTTACTGACCAAATCCTGTACAACTGAGACCAATATTACCAGTAATACCAGTATATAGGAAGAAAATTTTACCGCCCACACACCCAACCACTACCATCTCCGCCATATTGTTACTGACCAAATCCAGTATACCGAGACCAATAAAACACAATACCAGATAAAAGTAACAAATATTACCACCACATACTGACTAACACCGCCGCTGCTACTGAATAATCCACTGTACAAAGATCACTATCACCTCATACAGTCATATAGAGGTAGCCCTAGCTCTACACAGGTTCTATACACTATATACATTACAGTGTAGTTACATCAAGTAACTTACAAGGGACATCTTCTCTGATCAGAGTCGTTTGCATTTTCTTCTCCATCTGCCATTATGAGAACTTCTCCGAGCCACAACTCCACAGAATCTGCCAGGCAAACATATTAGGCTCCTTACTCCGGACCATCCTCATCTCTATACAAACTGCACATCTGTATTGGCCCCCTTTATGCCACCATTTAGTGTGTAGGCTGACACGATGTGATCCCCCTATAGTATATGTCCCCTTCTATGAGCCTCCTTATAGGCCCCTCTCCCCCCTGTGTTGTCCCCTTATGGGCCCCCTCTCCCCCTATGTAGTCCCCTTATAGATGGCCCCCTCTCCCCCCTTACTTATACCCCATTATAGATGGCCCCCCTCCCCCCTCCCTTATTGATGGCCCCTCCCTTATTGATTGCCCCTCCCCCTCCCTTATCAATGGCCTCTTACCCCCCTCCCTTATCGATGCCCCCCCCTTATCGATGGCCCCCTCCCTTATCGATGGCCCCCTCCCTCCCTTATCGATGGCCCCCTCCCTCCCTTATCGATGGCCCCCTCCCTCCCTCCCTTATCGATGGCCCCCTCCCCCCCCCTTATCGATGCCCCCCCCCTTATCGATGGCCCCTCCCTCCTCCCTTATCAAATGGCCCCCTCCCCCCTCCCTTATCGATGGCCGCCCTCCCTTATTGATGGCCCCCCTCCCTTATCGATGTTCCCCCTCCCTTATCGATGGCCCCCCTCCCCCCCCTCCCTTATCGATGGCCCCACTCCCTTATCGATGGCCCTCCTTCCCCCCTCCCTTATTGATGGCCCCTCCCTTATGGTTGCCCCCTTCCCCCTCCCTTATCAATGGCCCCTTCCCCCCTCCCTTATCGATGGCCCCCCCTTATCGATTGCCCCCCCATCCCTTATCGATGGCCCCCTCCCTCCCTTATCGATTGCCCTCTCCCCCCCTTATCGATGGCCCCTCCCTTATCGATGGCCACCTTCCCCCTCCCTTATCGATGGCCCCTCCCTTGTTTAAGGCCCCCTCCCCCTCCCTTATCGATGGCCCCCCTCCCTTATCGATGGCCCCCCTCCCCCCCTCCCTTATCGATGGTCCCCCGCCCTTTTAGATGACTCCCCCGTTGAGCCTCTCTTCTCCTGTTCTGTCCCTGGCTGATGTGCGGCTGCCGGGGGTGTCTCGTCCTATCCCCGGCAGCGCACTCATCAGAGAGCACAGGATATAGGGTGACAAGTCTAGTTTGGGGGCAGGGGGATACAGAATGACCAGTCTGGGGTGGTTGCCGGGAAAAATAGGGTAACTAATCTGCAGTGGAGGCAGAATCATACAGGGTGACCCGTCTGGGGGGGGGGGGGGGTACATAGAGATACAAGGTGACCAATCTAGGGTGTACACAGGGAGATAGAGGGAGGCCCTTCTGGGATGGGGCAGGAGGATACAGAGTGGCCAGTCTGGGGCAATGTCAAGAGGATATAGGGCGACTGGTCTAGGGTGAGGGCAGGGAAATAGAGAATGACCAGTCTGAGATGGGGCAGTGGGATATACGGTGACCAGTCTTGGGTAAGGGTAGGGACACAAGAGAGCAGGGTCATATGAGCAGTGTCCTTAGAGTATTACCTACATATTAAGATCTCCATTCTAGGAACATATTATCACACCTGTGAATCTTTTTCTACTTTAGGTGGACGACGAGAAGAAAAAGCACGCACGAAGACGAACATTCCCATCAGAAGCAAGAATGGAAGAATCGCAGGAAGGTAATTAATATATTTATTAATTACTGATAACTATCAGGCTAGACTCTTGGTCTAGACCTGCATAGGTGTGATAATATGTACCTGGGCCATGTAGATATATGTTTTTTTTATTGACCTATATCTTCCATGGACACTTAATATGTTAACACTGACATTAGGGGGATATAGGGTGTCCAGTCTCAGGTGGGGGGAGGGGAATATAGGGTGACCAGTCTGGAGTGGGAGCAGTAGGATACAGGGAAACCAATCTGGGGGTGGGGGCACAGGATTACAGGGTGACCAGTCTGTGGTGTGGGCCATGAGACACAGGGTGACCAGTCTGGGCTGGGGTAGGGGGATAGAAGCAGACCAGTCTGGGGTTGGGTCAAAGGAATATAGGGTGAGCAGTTTTTGGTGCTGGCAGGGGGATGCAGGGTGATCCGTACAGGTGTGGGGTAGGAGGATACAGGGTGACCAGGCTTGGGTGAAGGCAAAGGAATTTAGGGAAACAAGTCTAGAATTGGGGCAGGGGAATATAGAATGACCAGTCTTGGGTGATTGCAAGGGGATATAGGTTGACTAGTCGGGGGTGGGGGCAGGAGCATAGGTGTGTTGATATGTTTTTGGGCCATGTAAATATATTTTTTTTCTTTACCTATATCTTCCATAAACATTTAATATGTTAACATTGACATTAGGGGCGTACAGGGTGACCAGTTTTGGGTGGGGGCAGGGGGATACAAGGTGACAAGTCTGGGCTTCGTTAGGGGGATAGAAGCAGACCAGTCTGTGGTTGGGTCAAAGGGATATTGGGTGACTAGTCCAGGGTGGGGGCAGGAGGATACAGGGTGACTTATCTAGGGTGAGGGCAGGAGCATACAGGATGACCCGTCTTATGCCCCTATTCCACTGGTCGTCAGAGGAGCAAACGTGCGCTCTCAGCGCTCGTTTGCTCCCCGTTCCCCGCTCGCTGCCGCCGCTTTTCAGCGCGGCTACAGAGAGCGGGTGAGTGCGGGAGGGGCGGCGTAGAGCTGCGGCGGGGCTGCCCGGGTGATCGCTAGATCGTCCGGGCAGCCCATAGGCATATAAGGTGACCGGTCTAGGGTGAGGGCAGGGGAATAGAGAATGACCAGTCTGGGGTGGGGGCAGGGGGATATAGGGTGTCCAGTCTTGGGTAAAGGTAGAGACACAAGAGAGCAGGGTCATATGAGCAGTGTCCTTAGAGTATTACCTACATATTAAGATCTCCATTCTAGGAACATATTATCACACCTATGATTTTTATTCTACTTTAGTTGGACGACGAAAAGAATAAACACGCAAGGAGACGAACATTCCGATTAGAAGCCGAAATGGAAGAATCGCAGAACAGGTAATTAATATAATTATTAATTACTGATAACTATCAGGCTAGACTTTTGGTCTAGACCTGCATAGGTGTGATAATATGTACCTGGGCCATGTAGATATATGTTTTTTATTGACCTATATCTTCCATGGACACTTAATATGTTAACACTGACATTAGGGGGATATAGGGTGTCCAGTCTCGGGTGGGGGCAGGGGGGTACAGGGTGACCAGTCTGCAGTGGGGGCAGGGGGGTACAGGGTGACCAGTCTGCAGTGGGGACAGGAGGATACAGGGTGACAAGTCTGAGGTGGGGGTACGAGATTACAAAGTGACCAGTCTAAGTTATGGACGGTGGGACACAGGGTGACCAGTCGAGGGTGGGTGCAGAGGGATACAGGCAGGGGGATAGCTAATGTCTCCTATGCCCTGGTGCAAGAGGTCACCTTAGGCCCCTCCCCCCATTCCTTTCACGACTTAGTGATGCTTTTGGTGTATGTATGTAGAGAAAATATTATCACCATACATATTACTGCCATACTGTTACTGACCAAATCCTGTACACTGAGACCAATATTACCAGTAATACCAGTATATAGGAAGAAAATTTTACCGCCACACCCCAACCACTACTATCGCCACCATATTGTTACTGACCAAATCCAGTATACCGAGACCAATAAAACACAATACCAGATAAAAGTAACAAATATTACCACCACATACTGACTAACACCGCCGCTGCTACTGAATAATCCACTGTACAAAGATCACTATCACCTCATACAGTCATATAGAGGTAGCCCTAGCTCTACACAGGTTCTATACACTATATACATTACAGTGTAGTTACATCAAGTAACTTACAAGGGACATCTTCTCTGATCAGAGTCGTTTGCATTTTCTTCTCCATCCGCCATTATGAGAACTTCTCCGAGCCACAACTCCACAGAATCTGCCAGGCAAACATATTAGGCTCCTTACTCCGGGACCATCCTCATCTCTATACAAACTGCACATCTGTATTGGCCCCTTTATGCCACCATTTAGTGTGTAGGCTGACACGATGTGATCCCCCTATAGTATATGTCCCCTTCTATGTAGCCTCCTTATAGGCCCCCTCTCCCCCTATGTTGTCCCCTTATGGGCCCCCTCTCCCCCTATGTAGTCCCCTTATAGATGGCCCTCTCCCCCCTTACCTATACCCCATTATAGATGCCCCCCTACCTAATCGATGGCCCCTCCCCCTCCCTTATTGATGGCCCCTCCCTTATCGATTGCCCCCTCCCCCCTCCCTTATCAATTGCCCCTTACCCCCCTCCCTTATCGATGCCCCCTCTTATCGATTGCCCCCTCGCTCCCTCCCTTATCGATGGCCCCCTCCCCCCCCTTATCGATGGCCCCTCCGCCCTCCCTTATCAATGGCCCCCTTCCCCCTCCCTTATCGATGGCCCCCCTCCCTTATCGATGGCCCCCTCCCCCTCCCTTATCGATGGCCCCCCTCCCTTATCGTTGGCCCCCCTCCCCCCCCTCATCGATGGCCCCCTCCCTTGTTGATGGCCCCCTCCCCCTCCCTTATCGATGGCCCCCCTCCCTTATCGATGGCCCCCCTCCCTTATCGATGGCCCCCTCCCTTATCGTTGGCCCCCCCCCTTATCGATGGCCACACTCCCTTATCGATGGCCCCCCTCCCCCATCGATGGCCCCCCTCCCCCTCCCTTATCGATGACCCCCCTCCCCCCCTCCCTTATTGATGGCCCCTCGCTTATTGATTGCCCCCTTCCCCCTCCCTTATCAATGGCCCTTTCCCCCCTCCCTTATCGATGGCCCCCCCCTTATCGATGGCCCCCTCCCTCCCTCCCTTATCGATGTTCCCCCCCTCCCTCCCTTATCGATGGCCCCCCCTCCCTTATCAATGGCCCCCTCCCTCACTTATTGATTGCCCCCTCCCCCCCCTTATCGATGGCCCCTCCCCCCTCCCTTATCGATGGCCCCCTTCCCCCTCCCTTATCGATGGCCCCCTCCCTTGTTTATGGCCCCCTCCCCCTCCCTTATCGATGGCCCCCCTCCCCCCCTCCCTTATCGATGGCCCCCCTCCCCCCCTCCCTTATCGATGGCCCCCCTCCCCCCTCCCTTATCGATGGCCCCCCGCCCTTTTAGATGACCCCCCTCATCCCGCTTATAGATGGCCCCCTCCCCCCCTCCCTTATAGGTGGCCCCCTCCCCCCCTCCCTTATAGGTGGCCCCCTCCCCCCTCCCTTATAGATGGCCCCCTCCCTTTTAGATGACCCGCCTCCCCCCGCTTATAGATGGCCCCCTCTCCCCCATCGATGGCCCCCTCTCCCCCCTCCCTTATAGGTTGCCTCCCTATTCTCCCCCCCTCTCCTTATAGCTGGCCCCCTCTTCCCTCATTATAGCTGGCTCCCTCTTCCCTCATTATAGCTGGCCCCCTCTTCCCCCTTATTGCTGGCTCACTCTTCCCTCTTTCCCTCTTATATCTGGCCCCCTCTTCCCTCATTATATATGGTCCCCCTCCTCTCCCCCCTGTGCATAAAAGATAACAAAAGAAAAAAAAACACAACTCACCTTCCATCTACTCCCCTGTCGAGCCTCTCGCCTCCTGGTCTGTCCCTGGCTGATGTGCGGCTGCCGGGGGTGTCCCGTCCTATCCCCGGCAGCGCACTCATCAGAGAGCTCAGGATATAGGGTGACAAATCTAGGGTGGGGGCAGGGGGATACAGAATGACCAGTCTGGGGTGGTTGCCAGGGAAAATAGGGTAACTAATCTGCAGTGGAGGCAGAATCATACAGGGTGACCTGTCTGGGGGGGGGGGGGTACATAGAGATACAAGGTGACCAATCTAGGGTGTACGCAGGGAGATAGAGGGAGGCCATTCTGGGATGGGGCAGGAGGATACAGAGTGGCCAGTCTGGGGCAATGTCAAGGGGACATAGGGTGACTGGTCTAGGGTGAGGGCAGGGAAATAGAGAATGACCAGTCTGAGATGGGGCAGTGGGATATACGGTGACCAGTCTTGGGTAAGGGTAGGGACACAAGAGAGCAGGGTCATATGAGCAGTGTCCTTAGAGTATTACCTACATATTAAGATCTCCATTCTAGGAACATATTATCACACCTGTGAATATTGTTCTACTTTAGGTGGACGACGAGAAGAAGAAGCACGCACAGAGACGAACATTCCCATCAGAAGCAAGAATGGAAGAATCGCAGGAAGGTAATTAATATATTTATTAATTACTGAAAACTATCAGGCTAGACTCTTGGTCTAGACCTGCATAGGTGAGATAATATGTACCTGGGCCATGTAGATATATGTTATTTATTGACCTATATCTTCCATGGACACTTAATATGTTAACACTGACATTAGGGGGATACATGGTGACCAGTCTCAGGTGGGGGCCGGGGGATATAGGGTGACCAGCAGTAGCGAAAATAGGCGGGGGCCAAGGGGGCGGTCGCCCCCGGGCCCACTCAGGCAGGGGCCCACTGAGGTCTCAGACAGTTAACGCTGTCTGCAAAAGCTATTGCTTTTGCAGACAGCCTTAACACATGTCTGTAGTGGCCCCCAAGAGGGCAACTGCACCTGGGAATAGCGGGCCCCTTGCTCCTGAGGGGCCCGCTCAGCTGTCGGATGCCGAGCTTCTGGATGCTGGATCTTCTTCCTGCTTCTTCCTCCTACACGCTGCTGCTGCTGCTGGCCCCTCCCCATCCTCTCCCTCACTGGCTGCAAAACGTATGAGGAGGGAGGACGGCAGCTGGAGGGATCCTCACCGTCTATGGCTGCCAGGCGGGACTGTGAAGACGTCCAGCAGCAGCTCTGGAAGTTGTCAGGTACAGAATGAGGACTGTGTGAGGGGAGTGAGGACTGTGAGAGGAGTGATGACTGTGTGAGGACTGAGAGGACTGTGAGAGGGGAGTGATGACTGTGTGAGGGGAGTGAGGTCTGTGAGAGGGGAGTGATGACTGTGAGAGGGGAGTGAGGACTGTGAGAGGGGAGTGAGGACTGTGAGAGGGGAGTGAGGACTGTGAGAGGGGAGTGATGACTGTGTGAGGGGAGTGAGGACTGTGAGAGGGGAGTGATGACTGTGTGAGGGGAGTGAGGACTGTGAGAGGGGAGTGAGGACTGTGAGAGGGGAGTGAGGACTGTGAGAGGAGTGATGACTGTGTGAGGACTGAGAGGACTGTGAGAGGGGAGTGATGACTGTGTGAGGGGAGTGAGGTCTGTGAGAGGGGAGTGAGGACTGTGAGAGGGGAGTAAGGACTGTGAGAGGGGAGTGAGGACTGTGAGAGGGGAGTGAGGACTGTGAGAGGGGAGTGAGGACTGTGAGAGGGGAGTGAGGACTGTGAGAGGGGAGTGAGGACTGTGAGAGGGGAGTGAGGACTGTGAGAGGAGTGAGGACTGTGAGAGGAGTGATGACTGTGTGAGGACTGTGAGAGGAGTGAGGACTGAGAGGAGTGAGGACTGTGAGAGGGGAGTGGGGACTGTGAGAGGGGAGTGAGGACTGTGAGAGGGGAGTGAGGACTGTGAGAGGAGTGAGGACTGTGAGAGGAGTGAGGACTGTGAGAGGAGTGAGGACTGTGAGAGGAGTGAGGACTGTGAGAGGAGTGAGGACTGTGAGAGGAGTGAGGACTGTGAGGGGAGTGAGGACTGAGGGGAGTGAGGACTGTGAGAGGAGTGAGGACTGAGGGGAGTGAGGACTGTGAGAGGAGTGAGGACTGTGAGAGGAGTGAGGACTGTGAGAGGAGTGAGGACTGTGAGGACTGTGAGGGGAGTGAGGACTGAGGGGAGTGAGGACTGTGAGAGGAGTGAGGACTGAGGGGAGTGAGGACTGTGAGAGGAGTGAGGACTGAGGGGAGTGAGGAGTGAGGACTGTGTGAGAGAGGAGTGAGGACTGTGAGAGGGGTGAGGACTGTGAGAGGGGTGAGGACTGTGAGAGGAGTGAGAGGAGTGAGGACTGTGAGAGGGGTGAGGACTGTGAGAGGGGTGAGGACTGTGAGAGGGGTGAGGACTGTGAGAGGGGTGAGGACTGTGAGAGGGGTGAGGACTGTGAGAGGGGTGAGGACTGTGAGAGGGGTGAGGACTGTGAGAGGGGTGAGGACTGTGAGAGGGGTGAGGACTGTGAGAGGGGTGAGGACTGTGAGAGGGGTGAGGACTGTGAGAGGGGTGAGGACTGTGAGAGGGGTGAGGACTGTGAGAGGGGTGAGGACTGTGAGAGGGGTGAGGACTGTGAGAGGAGTGAGGGGAGTGTGGAGTGAGGGGAGTGAGGAGTGAGAGGGGTGAGGACAGTGAGGGGAGTGAGGACTGTGAGGGGAGTGAGGAGTGAGAGGGGTGAGGACAGTGAGGGGAGTGAGGACTGTGAGAGGAGTGAGGACTGTGAGAGGAGTGAGGACTGTGAGAGGAGTGAGGGGAGTGAGGACTGTGAGAGGAGTGACAACACACACACACACAACCACCCACACCACTGACTAGACACAGCAGCCAGATATATATATCCATATATATATAGAGGAATGGTCTGTATAGAGTGGTGGTCATCTATGAAGAGGTGGTCTATATAGATATAAAAAATAGATGGATAGATAGATAGATAGATAGATAATAGATAGATAGATAGTGTGAGATAGATAGATAGATAGATAGGAGATAGAGAGATAGATAGGAGAGAGATAGATAGGAGATAGATATATAGATAGATAGATATCAAAACACAAATACCGCAGCACTCAGTGAAGATTCCTGGCCCGGTGCCGTAGTTCACACCCTGATCCACAGGTGTCTATATAAATAACCAAAAAATAACCGCAGCACACAGGACTTCAGTGAAGAAAGTATATCTGTATTGGTGATTATTCCATACAAAACACACGGAAAAAAAAGTTGCCTTTTTTTTCCGTGTGTTTTGTATGGAATAATCACCAATACAGATATACTTTCTTCACTGAAGTCCTGTGTGCTGCGGTTATTTTTTGGTTATTTATATAGACACCTGTGGATCAGGGTGTGAACTACGGCACCGGGCCAGGAATCTTCACTGAGTGCTGCGGTATTTGTGTTTTGATACGTATGGATCCCAACGCTGGCACCAATTTACCTTCTAATGATGGTTTCACGTCCTCCTCGAGAACATATACACACGGTTCAAGATACTCTGATGTCGAGGTAAAGCGAATTTTGGACAGACTGCATAGAGACACTAGCTTTTTAAAGGCTCCTACATTAACTAACATTAAAAGGGATTATGAAATGGAGACTAAAAAACGTATAGGACTTGAATTGCATATTGACACCCTGGGGGAATATTACAAAGCACGTAGAATACCTCGTGGGATGAGAACACAATTAAGACCCACTGTACTGACATCTAACATTGACTTTAAGACTAGATTTGAGAAAATCACTAATGAATACGCATTGGACATCATTATGTTAAATCTAGATTATCTACAAAATGATTTGGATGCTTTGAATATGAGAATTGATGATCTGGAGATACTGTTAAAATCTTTAATGACTGACGATGAATATGGGAGATATAAGATTAAACATAATGAATATTTATCTAAACAACGTAAAGACACAGAAGAAATAAAACAGAGCAAGTGGCATAGAGATGAGAAAGATTATTTGTCTGGTAATATCTACAGTTGGAATACGCAGCAATTTATAAACAGAAAACCGCGACGAGACAGAGGATCAAATGTGAACCAAAGCATGGACTCACCGACCACAAGTGCAGCTTTTTTTAGGACAACGAAGGCGTCTCCCCTCAAAGTCAAGCGTTCAACAAGACGGGGAGGTAAAAGACGACGCAGATACAGGAAAGTCGACATCTGTGAAAACATCCCGTACACAGGTGACTCGACGATTTCTAGAGAAAGAGAAGAAGAAGGAGGACAACAGACCAACTTAATGGACTTAACAGATGACAATATTGTGGTAAATATCTCTTCTGTTATACTTACTGATCAACAACTTAAAGTATTAAGTAAAGGGTTATCATACTGTCCTGATACTGTCACTGACTGGTTTGAGGTAGAATTGAATTTATTTCTTTTTTTCAGGCGTATCAAATTAAATATTTGGAGTGACATGATGAGTAATTCATCTGCCGAGCAAACACAAACTGTTATCTGTGAATTGTCTGCAGATGATTTAAATTTATTTAACAAAAGTGACTTTGTTCCTCTCACGTCATCACATGCGCTAGAAACATATATGGCTTTAGTAAGACAAGACATTAACAAGTTGAGAAGACAAACACCAGAAGGTTTCTTGAAGAAACCAAACCTGACTAAGGAGGAGGATTTAGCTCTGAAGGAGTTAATAAAGAATGATACACTAACCATAAAACCTGCTGACAAGGGGGAGGAATAGTGGTGATGGACACAACAACATATATAACAGAAGCAGAACGACAATTATCTGACACAAATACATACTTACCCTTGACTGGGGATCCAACCAATTCTGTAAAACAAAAACTGAAAATTAAAATTGATGAGGCACACAGAGATAACATTATTGACAAAAAATTAAGACAATTTCTTTGGGTTGAGTTTCCTCAGACCCCAAGATTGTATCTTCTACCAAAGATCCATAAAGATCTACTGAATCCCCCAGGGAGACCAATAGTCTCAGGGAGGGGTTCAGTATTGAGCAAAGCATCCATCTTTTTAGATAAGATTCTACAAGATCACGTGGCCAATATGAAATCTTATGTACGAGACACCTCAGACTTTATACTTAAAATCAAAGACATTGTGATCACAGAATCTGTCATTCTTGCTTCTTTAGACATAGCGAGTTTATATACTTCCATCTCCACTGAGAAAGGTCTAGATGCGATTAGACATGTACTTAACAACACGACTTTTACACCACCCTGCCAAAATTTTTTGCTAGAACTCCTACATATGATTCTGACGAATAATTTTTTTCTCTTTAACAAACAATATTATTTACAACAAAGAGGTACTGCGATGGGTAGCCCAGTAGCACCTACTTATGCAAATTTGTTTGTGGCACAGTTAGAGGAGACGTACATCTATGGATCTGACCATGCCCAGCATCTACTGGGATGGTTCAGATTCATAGATGACGTCTTCATCATTTGGAAGGGCACTGAATCACAATTGATGGACTTTTGGAAATACCTTAACACCATCGACAGAGATATACAATTCACCATGTCACATTCAACATCTGAGGTTTCCTTTTTGGACACACGTGTGTATAAAATAGGAAACAAACTAGGAACTGATTTATTTGTGAAAAATACAGATAAGAACACATTGTTGAGATATGAATCTAACCATCCTTTTAGGATGATTCGTGGTCTACCCAAAAGTCAGTTTCTTAGAGCTAAGCGTATAGTATCAGAGGACACTAAATTGGATCAATCAGTGGAGTTGCTAGCTCGTAATTTTCAGACAAGGGGATACCCTAGAAATCTAATACAACAACATATTGAGGCAGTTAAACCTATGGATAGAGATACACTATTAACTACACAAAGACAGAGACACAGTGAACAACGGATTCCATATGTATCTACTTACAATTCACTCAGTCCACAAATCTCCCAAATTATAAATAAACACTGGCACATCATAGAACAGAGCTACCCTCACATTTCTACGTTGAGGAATAGACCGTTGATGTCCTATAAGAGAGCTAGGAACATCAGAGATATAGTGGTGAAGACCGATGTTAAAAAGAGGATTTTTTTGTACTCACCGTAAAATCCCTTTCTTGTGGCTTCATTGGGGGACACAGCACCAGTGGGTATAGGCTACTGCCACTAGGAGGCGACACTAGACAGAAGAAGAAGTGACTCCGCCTGGCAGCCTATACCCCTCCTACAGACACCAGGCTAACTCAGTTTAGTCACAAGCAGTAGAAAGTAGTAACAAAAACAGGCAAAAAAAACCAGGCTGGTCCCGGGAACGAAAAAACCCCAAGAACAGAACAAGCCCCGGGAGCACAACCTCAAACAGGGTGGGAGCTGTGTCCCCCAATGAAGCCACAAGAAAGGGATTTTACGGTGAGTACAAAAAAATCCTCTTTTCTTGTGCCTGTCATTGGGGGACACAGCACCAGTGGGACGTACAAAAGCAGTCCCAGAGGGTGGGGAAAGAAGATTACAATCCCCATGCGGCCTGCCTAACGCACGGCGGCCTGCAGAACCTTGCGGCCCAGACTGGCGTCAGAGGAAGCCAGGATATGGACCTGATAAAACTTTGAAAAAGTGTGAACTGAAGACCAGGTGGCGGCCTTGCAGACCTGGGACACTGAGGCCTGATGGCGAACCGCCCAAGAGGCCCCCACAGCTCGAGTAGAATGAGCGGTGACCCGAAAAGGAGGAGCCCTGCCACGAACGCGGTAGGCCTCTGCGATGGCTGCCCTGATCCAACGCCCAATGGTGGTCTTGGAAGCCGCCAGCCCCTTGCGCGGAACCCGACGGGACCACGAACAAGGAATCCGAGCGGCGGAAGGAAGCAGTGACTGACAAGTAGATCCGTATGGCCCGGACAAGGTCCAAACAATGCAGGGACCGTTCCCTAGGATGGGAGGGCGCAGGGCAAAAAGAGGGGAGAATGATGTCCTCATTAAGGTGGAATGCAGACACGACCTTCGGCAGGAAGGAAGGAAGAGGACGAAGCACCACCTTGTCCTTGTGAAGGACCAGATAAGGGGAGCGACAAGAGAGCGCTGCCAGTTCAGACACCCTACGGATGGAGGTAACCGCCACCAGGAAGGCGACTTTCCAAGAAAGGAAACAAAGAGACACCTCCCGAAGAGGCTCAAAGGGAGGACCTTGCAGAACCTCGAGGACTAAATTAAGGTCCCAGGGCTCTAAAGGCTGACGAAAAGGAGGGGCCAAATGGACCACCCCCTGAAGAAAGGTCTTCACCTGGGGGCGGAAAGCTAGAGCCCGCTGAAAAAGAACAGACAGGGCGGAAATCTGCGAACGCAAAGTGGAATGACTGAGGCCTTTATCCAGCCCGGACTGTAAAAAGGAAAGAATCTTGGGCGTGGAACACACCAAGGGGTGAAAATTATTCTGTTCGCACCAAGAAAAGAAGGCCTTCCACACGCGATGGTAGACCCGAGCTGACTGAGGCTTACGGGCCTT
This sequence comes from Dendropsophus ebraccatus, assembly GCF_027789765.1. NCBI lineage: Eukaryota > Metazoa > Chordata > Amphibia > Anura > Hylidae > Dendropsophus > Dendropsophus ebraccatus. The sequence continues at coordinate 54,663 of NW_027210374.1, read as the reverse complement.
AAGCATGGTTTGGATGACTGGTTCCGAGAACCCACGAAACCTCAACACCGCGGCCTCAACAGCCACGCCGTCAAACTCAGCTGAGGTAAATTGGGGTGGAATATTGGCCCTTGTGAAAGGAGGTCGGCCCGCAGGGGAAGGCGCCAGGGGGCGTCGGCCAGGAGGTGCACTACGTCGGCGTACCAGGACCGGCGCGGCCAGTCTGGAGCGACAAGAATGGCGGGAACGCCGAGTGCCTTGATGCGCTTCAGGACTCGTGGGAGAATGGGCAGAGGAGGAAAGGCGTAAACCAGGGAGAACTGCTCCCATGGGGTCACCAAGGCGTCGACCGCGAACGCGCAAGGATCCCGGGCTCGAGTCACATAGATGGGAGTTTGTGGTTCAGCCTGGAGGCGAAGAGATCCACATCTGGGGATCCCCACCGCCGGCAGATTTGAAGAAACACCTCGGGATGTAGAGCCCATTCGCCCTGATCCAGTCTTTCGCGGCTGAGGTAGTCCGCCGCCCCAATTGTCCACCCCGGGAATGTGGACTGCCGAGAGAGCTGGAACAACCCGCTCCGCCCAACGGAGAATGCGAGCGGCCTCGGTCATGACAGAGCGGCTCCTGGTGCCGCCTTGACGGTTCAGATAGGCAACGGCGGTGACGTTGTCGGTCTGAACACGGACCGGATAACCCCTCAGGCGATCGGTCCACTGAGACAGGGCGAGAAAGATGGCCCGGAGCTCCAGGATATTGATGTGAAGCCGAGCCTCTGTCGGCGACCAAGAGCCCTGAGCTGTGTGGCTCCCGAAGACAGCCCCCCACCCGGACAGGCTGGCATCCGTAGAGACGACCAGCCAATTGAGGGGGAGGAACGAGCGGCCGAGGAGGACCACCGGAGACGTCAACCACCAAAGAAGCTCCCTGCGAACAGCAGGGGACAGGAGGATCTTCTTGTGGAGAGACAGAGGGGACCTGTCCCACTGCGACAGAATCGCTTGCTGCAGAGGGCGGAATGAAACTGAGCAAAGGGGATCGCCTCGAAAGAGGAGACCATCTTGCCCAGGACTCGCATGCAAAGGCGAATCGAACAGGGGGCGCCCGAGCGGAGCAGAGAGACTGCCGAGCGCAGGGAGGCAACTTTGTTTGGAGGAAGGAGGACGCGGGCCATCTCGGTGTTGAATAGCATCCCGAGAAACTCCATAGAGCGGGAGGGAAGTAGGGAAGATTTTTGATAATTGATCACCCAACCGAAATTGGTCAAGAGATCGAGTGTGATCTGGAGGCTGGACAAAGTGTCCTGCTTGGAGCGGCCCTTTACCAAAAGGTCGTCCAGGTATGGCAGGACAGCCACCCCCTTTGACCGAAGCAGAGCCATCAAAGGTGCAAGGATCTTGGTAAAGACCCGAGGCGCCGTGGCGAGCCCGAAGGGCAGGGCAACGAACTGGAAATGTCCAGAACCGACGGCGAAACGTAGGAAACGTTGATGACTGGCTGCGATGGGAACATGCAGATAGGCGTCGCGGATGTCTATAGAAGCAAGAAATTCGTCCTGCTCTAGAGACGCGACCACCGACCGCAAGGATTCCATGCGGAACCGCCGAAGGCGAACAAACCTGTTCAGCCGTTTCAAATCCAGGATAGGACGGACCGAGCCGTCCTTTTTGGGGACTGTGAACAGATTGGAATAGAATCCCTGGAAGTGCTCGGAGGGAGGAACTGGGACCACAACTCCTTGAGCTAGGAGATTCTGAACCGCCCGAAAAAGCTCGGAAAGCCGTGCCGAAGAGCGTGGGAGATTTGATGGAAAAAAGCGAGGAGGTGGAATGCACACAAACTCGATTTTGTACCCTGAGGACACCACCTCCCGAGCCCACACATCGGACACATGGGCGAGCCAAATCTCCTTGAAGGAGAGCAGACGACCCCCTACTTGAGGGAGAGACCCGAGTGGTGAAGGACCCTCAGGAAGAAGACTTGGGTGCAGGACCCTTAGAAGGGCGAGAACGGGGCTGCCAGGTGGGGCGGGGTTTGAAGGAGGGCTTCCTAGAAGGAGCTGGAGGCGTATCCTTAGCCGGGCGACGACGTGCCGGAGGCTCAAAAGAGCGGAAACGGCTGGAACGCCTGGGAGGCTGAGGGCGCCGGGATCGGTTTTGAGGAAGCAAGGAGCTCTTCCCCCCCGTAGCGTCCGAGATTATCTTATCCAGCCGCTCCCCAAAAAGTCTGTTTCCTGCAAAGGGAAGAGAAGTCAGAGCCTTCTTGGAGGCGGCGTCAGCTGACCAGCATTTTAACCAGACAGAGCGTCGGATGGCTACAGAGTTTGCCAGGGCCCGCGCAGACAAACGAGCAGCTTCCTGAGAAGCGTCGCACAAGTATTTGGACGCATGTAGAATTTGTGAGGCCAGAGACAGGAGATCCTCACGCGGGGTGTCCAGGGAGAGGTCATGGACTAACTGCCTGGCCCAAGAGGAACAAGCCTTGCTGACCCAGGATGCAGCAAAGGTAGGACGTAGGGCCGAACCAGCTGCAACAAAGACAGACTTCGAAAAAGCGTCGATTTTCTTGTCCACCGGGTCAGTGAGTGAAGCACCATCTGCCAGAGGCAGAGTAGTTGACTTGGAGAGTCGAGAAACTGGAGGATCCACAGATGGGGGCACTGTCCATGTAGTGACCAGGTCAGGGGAGAAGGGAAACAAAGCCTCGGCACGCTTAGAGGATGGAATCCGCCGGTCAGGGTGATTCCACTCCTTGGCTAGGAGGTCCTCAAAATCCTTATAGCTGGGAAAAAACCAATGGCTGTCGCTTCTGGCGACGGAAGGAAACCTCACTCTTGGAGGTAGAAGAGGACTCCTCCTCAATATGTAAGGTGTCTCGCACTGCACGGATCAAGGCTTGCACTGCAGAGGCCAGCTGATCCTCCCTGTCAGACTCTGAAGCAGAGTCAGAGGGGTCCCCCGAGGTGGCGGAGAGGGGTCGCTGGGAAGCGGAACCGCCTGCAGTGGATCTGGGAGGAGAAAGGTCTGAGGAACACCTAGAGGGCGACCGTGAGACAGAGAGTCTAGGTCTCTTATGAGACCGTCCTCTGGAAGGGGAGTCAGGAGATACCCTGGAGGGTCCTGCTGCTGGAGGCGCCTGAGAGGGCAAACCGCTCAATGGCATGGATCATGACCTGCGACAGCTTAGAGAGGTCACCGATCGCCTGGGACAGGGATCTAGCCCACTCAGGAGAAGCTACATCAGGACCTGGAGGGGGGCCTCCTGGGAAGTGGCACCAGGGTTAAGGCATAGCAGGCAGAGGGAACCAGGCTGACCACAGGGGAATTTCTTATTGCAACGAGCACACGCAAAGTGTGTCGCCACAGCCGCGGGAGCGAGCTGCCTAGGGGGGTCATCCCGGGGACCAGACATGGTAGCTAGGGCTGTTAGCCTGGGGAGTGGAGGAGGGGAATATCACCCACTGGGTGAGCCTACCAGACCCTGGAGTTGCTGCTGCACTGGATGCTGGAGCTGCTGCCGCACTGGATGCTGGAGCTGCTGCCGCACTGGATGCTGGAGCTGCACTGGAACGACTGCACTGGATGCTGGAGCTGCACTGGAACGACTGCACTGGAAGCTGTAGCTGGTGCACGCTGGAATAGCTGCACTGGATGCTAGACTGCTGCTGTGCACAGGGAGCTGAGGCTGCTGTACTGGCAGAGATAACAGCAGGAGGCCACGAGCTGAAGCTGCTGCCGGCAAGAGGAGGAAGGGAGGGGGCAGGGAGGAAAAAGGTGGGGGCTACAGAGTAGCCAATAGGAGAAAGGGCTGTGGCGGGAGGAGCCGAAAAACGGGCGGGCGCCCCGCCCCCAGTGACGTCACTAGCGTGCGCCGACGCGGCCTAGCTCCGGCAGAAGCCGGGGCCTAAATTTGTGGGGCAGGCCGGCGGCAGTGAGACGGCGGCGCGGAGCGCCAGAAAACGCGACCGGAAAGGGAGAGAGGAGCCCAGCAATCCCCCAGCTGTCCCTTATGAAGCCGCTGCGGGCTGCAGTGGCTCCTGGATGAAAGGGGGTGGGCATCAGCCCAGGCTAGGAGGGAGATGAGAAGGGGGATCAGGAGACAACCTGTCCAGTAGGACAGGGGATAGAGGAGAGAGGGCTGCGCTGCAGGGAAGTGTGCACTGTGGCAATGGGGACTAGGGAGAGCAGGCAAGAGGCTACTGGTTGCCCTAGCCAGGATGACCCCCCCCCCCCAAGGACAGGACTACTCACCTGTCCGGCGTCTTCGGGTGCTCGCAGGGTCACCCCCTCGGTAACCTCGCACCTGGGTGGGGTACCGGCATCCTGCGCAGGGAGCTGGCAATGGGGGACGGGTGACCGGCGCATGGGAAGTGAAAACTTCCAGTGCACCCTCAGGGGGAGGCTACGTCTGGTGTGGCAGCCCACGCCGACGGTCCCCCTGATAACCTAGAAAGAAAGAAAAAGAAATAAAACTAAAATAATAAAGAGGTGCGTGGCACCTGTGTCTACCTCATACGGACACTAGACTAAAACTGGGTTAGCCTGGTGTCTGTAGGAGGGGTATAGGCTGCCAGGCGGAGTCACTTCTTCTTCTGTCTAGTGTCGCCTCCTAGTGGCAGTAGCCTATACCCACTGGTGCTGTGTCCCCCAATGACAGGCACAAGAAATAAACAACACTGTACTTACCTTTTTAGGTCCTCGCACCGTGGGCAGTTTCCCGTGTGGTAGTTGCGTTAACTGCAGACATGTCCAGAGGGGACAGGTGTTTGTACATCCGGGCACTGGAAAAACATACAGAATTAACAAATTCATTAATTGTAACACTGAATACATCATTTACGTCTTATGGTGCCCTTGCAATCTAATATATGTGGGGGAAACCACTTATGATGCCAAGACAAGAATAACACAACACAGATATACCATACGCAAAGGAAAATTAGATCTCCCAGTCTCCAAACATTTTGTAGAGGCACGACATAGAGAGAGCCATTTGAAATTAATGTATATTGATCATATCCCCCAACCATTGAGGGGGGGTGATCGCATATCTATGTTAAAACGTAGAGAATTGGAATGGATATTCCGGCTGAATTCCCTAAAACCCCATGGATTGAATGTGGAGTTCAAAATCCTACCTAAATACTGTTACATTAAATAAATCAATTTTTACATAATATGAGTTTATGCCTGATATGCTATGCGTAATATGCAGCCTTGTCCAATAGCGTGATTGCCGACACATCAGAGTATAATGAATACATTGTAACAGATAATATTATTTTGTATATATTTATTATTTAATATGAATTATATTGATACTAACATAAATATCTTTGTTATTACAGATTAAATTATTTGAAAGCCTATCACTCGGAGCAGAAATAGTGACAACTCAGTAGTTGCGAGATTGCAGCATCAACACCTATAAAGCATCCCGGGAGATGAAGAACCCTGGCTAACACTCACGAGACATTTATTGTCTGAATAAGCACCTATACCGTCAAGCCCCCACAGATTGCCGCGGACATCCCACGAATGGGTCATCAGAGACGGTGGATACTGTCTACGTGGGCTCTGTCCACCGTATAATACGGGAACACGGACAACTGTGTTAATAGGTTGGACTTACGGTACAATATTATTTATCTTACATTCTATTGATGTTTACCTTTGACGTCATGGGTTTCCTTAGCAACAGGACGCTACATCCCCGGTGATATAATCTAAGATGGCCGTGCGTTCCACCTACGGCGTGCGGTTCAAGAACTCATTTCCTGGTTGATGCTGCTGATCACGACATACGAGTGAATCACAACTGCTCCGATCTGTTTTTTCATGTTGTATATTTCTATATAATTTTGTTTATTGATATGAATTGGGATATAAGATAGATCCACTTTGTCACTATGGAACTTGATGTTCCCCTATTATAACTTTTATGTATTCACGTTAGCTAATTTGAATATCATGTGTGTGGAATGAACACGTCACTAATTACTTTGCACAGGATATATAAATCACATGTTGTCTTGGAAATGTATTCACTGGCTTGAGAAAGACGTCATTGAGACGTCGAAACGTCGCTTTTTTTTCCGTGTGTTTTGTATGGAATAATCACCAATACAGATATACTTTCTTCACTGAAGCTTTTTTTTCCGTGTGTTTTGTATGGAATAATCACCAATACAGATATACTTTCTTCACTGAAGTCCTGTGTGCTGCGGTTATTTTTTGGTTATTTAGATAGATAGATAGATAGATAGATAGATAGATAGCAAAAAAGATAGAGAGCAGCACTGCTGTGGGATTGCAGGTGCCTGCGGTCCAAGTCCTGACCAAGGACCGATTTAAATATCAGCAGAAAGTCCGCGGCACACAATAGTATAAGTGAAAAAATTAAACGTGGTTTATTTGCGTCTGGATTGCTGCACTATGAAATAAACCACGTTTAATTTTTTCACTTATACTATTGTGTGCCGCGGACTTTCTGCTGATAGATAGATAGATAGGAGATAGATAGATAGATAGACAGACAGACAGACAGACAGACAGACAGATAGATAGATAGATAGATAGATAGGAGATAGATAGATAGATAGATAGGAGATAGATAGATAGATAGATAGATAGGAGATAGATAGATAGGAGATAGATAGATAGATAGATAGATAGGAGATGGATATCTAGCAGCTCATCACATATCTTGGATTGTACATACCAGCTCACCCCTTTTAATGTCTAAAAGCCTATTACCTATACCACTATTATTTTAGGCAAAGATAATCTGGTTAAAAGGGTTCTCCAGAATTAAAAAAAAAAACATAATTGTTTTGTTCCAAAAAACAGCGCCACCCCTGCTCTTAGGTTGTGTGTGGTATCACAACTTGGCTCTATTCACTTTAGTCGAATACCACACACAAACTGAGGACAAGAGTGGTGCTGTCTGTGGAAGAAGGCAGCTATATTTTTCTAATGTTAAGCCCTTTTACTTTTTTTGTGGTTCTATATTCCAGATGTAGAAACCTCTTACACGGCTCTGTATCCTTATTCACTATAAGAAATGTAAAAGAATATTCCCTATATTATTATTATTATTATTATTATTATTATTATTATATTATTATTATTCAGAAATCCTTGTCACCTGCTGAGGTTCCCCATGGGTAACAATGGTTGGGGGCCCACTCAGACTCACTCGCCCCCCTAGGCTGAACCCCTAGCTACGCCCCTGGTGACCAGTCTGGAGTGGGAGCAGTAGGATACAGGGAAACCAATCTGGGGGTGGGGGCACAGGATTACAGGGTGACCAGTCTGTGGTGTGGGCCATGAGACACAGGGTGACCAGTCTGGGCTGGGGTAGGGGGATAGAAGCAGACCAGTCTGGGGTTGGGTCAAAGGAATATAGGGTGAGCAGTTTTTGGTGCGGGCAGGGGGATACAGGGTGATCCATACAGGTGTGGGGTAGGAGGATACAGGGTGACCAGTCTTGGGTAAAGGCAAAGGAATTTAGGGAAACAAGTCTAGAATTGGGGCAGGGGAATATAGAATGACCAGTCTTGGGTGATTGCAGGGGGATACAGGTTGACTAGTTGGGGGTGGGGGCAGGAGCATAGGTGTGGTGATATGTTTTTGGGCCATGTAGATATATTTTTTTTCTTGACCTATATCTTCCATGGACACTTAATATGTTAACATTGACATTAGGGGCGTACAGGGTGATCAGTTTTGGGTGGGGGCCGGGGGATACAGGGTGGCCACTCTGGAATGGGGGCAGGGGAATACAGGGAAACCAAATCTGGGGTTGGCGGTACAGGATTACAGGGTGACCAGTCTATGGTGTGGGCCATGAGACACAGTGACGGGTCTAGGGTGTGGGCACTGGGATACAAGGTGACAAGTCTGGACTTCGGTAGGGGGATAGAAGCAGACCAGTCTGGGGTTGGATCAAAGGGATATTGGGTGACTAGTCCAGGGTGGAGGCAGGAGGATACAGGGTGACTTATCTAGGGTGAGGGCAGGAGCATACAGGATGACCCGTCTTAGTTGAGGCTAGAGATATACAGGGTTACCAGTCAGGGGTGGCGGAAAGGTGATGAAGAGTGACCACTGCGGGGCGGGGGTGGGGGGCGGGAGGATACAGGGTGACCAGTCTAGGGTGAAGGCACGAGGATACAGGGTGACCAGTTTGGGTTTGGGGCAGAAGGATACAGGTTGACCAGTTTTTGTTGGGGGCAGGAGGATACAGGGTGACCCTTCTAAGGTGGAGACAGGGGGCTAGAGGGAGACCAGTCTGGGATGGGGGTAAGAGGATAAAGAGTGGCCACTCTGAGGCAGGGTCAAAGGCATATAAGGTGACCAGACTAGGGTGAGGGCAGGGGAATAGAAAATGACCAGTCTGGGGTGGGGGGCAGGGGGATATAGGGTGTCCAGTCTTGGGTAAAGGTAGAGACACAAGAGAGCAGGGTCATATGAGCAGTGTCCTTAGAGTATTACCTACATATTAAGATCTCCATTCTAGGAACATATTATCACACCTATGATTTTTATTCTACTTTAGGTGGACGACGAAAAGAATAAACACGCAAGGAGACGAACATTCCCATCAGAAGCAAGAATGGAAGAATCGCAGGAAGGTAATTAAAATATTTATTAATTACTGATAACTATCAGGCTAGACTCTTGGTCTAGACCTACATAGGTGTGATAATATGTACCTGGGCCATGTAGATATATGTTTTTTTATTGACCTATATCTTCCATGGACACTTAATATGTTAACACTGACATTAGGGGGATATAGGGTGTCCAGTCTCAGGTGGGGGGAGGGGGATATAGGGTGACCAGTCTGGAGTGGGAGCAGTAGGATACAGGGAAACCAATCTGGGGGTGGGGGCACAGGATTACAGGGTGACCAGTCTGTGGTGGGGGCCATGAGACACAGGGTGACCAGTCTGGGCTGGGGTAGGGGGATAGAAGCAGACCAGTCTGGGGTTGGGTCAAAGGAATATAGGGTGAGCAGTTTTTGGTGCGGGCAGGGGGATACAGGGTGATCCGTACAGGTGTGGAGTAGGAGGATACAGGGTGACCAGTCTTGGGTGAAGGCAAAGGAATTTAGGGAAACAAGTCTAGAATTGGGGCAGGGGAATATAGAATGACCAGTCTTGGGTGATTGCAAGGGGATATAGGTTGACTAGTCGGGGTGGGGGCAGGAGCATAGGTGTGGTGATATGTTTTTGGGCCATCTAAATATACTTTTTTTTCTTGACCTATATCTTCCATAGACACTTAATATGTTAACATTGACATTAGGGGCGTACAGGGTGACCAGTTTTGGGTGGGGGCAGGGGGATACAGGGTGGCCAGTCTGGAATGGGGGCAGGGGAATGCAGGGAAACCAATCTGGGGGTGGCGGTACAGGATTACAGGGTGACCGGTCTAGGGTGTGGGCACTGGGATACAAGGTGACAAGTCTGGGCTTCGGTAGGGGGATAGAAGCAGACCAGTCTGGGTTTGGGTCAAAGGGATATTGGGTGACTAGTCCAGGGTGGGGGCAGGAGCATACAGGGTGACTTATCTAGGGTGAGGGCAGGAGCATACAGGATGACCCGTCTTAGTTGAGGCTAGAGATATGCAGGGTTACCAGTCAGGGGTGGCGGAAAGGCGATGAAGAGTGACCACTGCGGGTGACCAGTCTAGGGTGAAGGCACGAGGATACAGGGTGGCCAGTCTGGAATGGGGGCAGGGGAATACAGGGAAACCAATCTGGGGGTGGCGGTACAGGATTACAGGGTGACCAGTCTGTGGTGTGGGCCATGAGACACAGTGACGGGTCTAGAGTGTGGGCACTGGGATACAAGGTGACAAGTCTGGGCTTCGGTAGGGGGATAGAAGCAGACCAGTCTGGGGTTGGGTCAAAGGGATATTGGGTGAGCAGTTTTTGGTGCGGGCAGGGGGATACAGGGTGATCCGTACAGGTGTGGGGTAGGAGGATACAGGGTGACCAGTCTTGGGTGAAGGCAAAGGAATTTAGGGAAACAAGTCTAGAATTGGGGCAGGGGAAAATAGAATGACCAGTCTTGGGTGATTGCAGGGGGATACAGGTTGACTAGTCGGGGGTGGGGGCAGGAGCATAGGTGACAGGGTGACCAGTCTAGGGTGAAGGCACGAGGATACAGGGTGACCAGTTTGGGTTTGGGGCAGAAGGATACAGGGTGACCAGTGGAGGCAAGGTGACTCACGGTGACAAGTCTAGGGTGGTGGCAGGGGGATACAGGTTGACCAGTTTTTGTTGGGGGCAGGAGGATACAGGGTGACCCTTCTAAGGTGGAGACAGGGGGCTAGAGGGAGACCAGTCTGGGATGGGGGTAAGAGGATAAAGAGTGGCCACTCTGAGGCAGGGTCAAAGGCATATAAGGTGACCGGTCTAGGGTGAGGGCAGGGGAATAGAGAATGACCAGTCTGGGGTGGGGGCAGGGGGATATTAGGGTGTCCAGTCTTGGGTAAAGGTAGAGACACAAGAGAGCAGGGTCATATGAGCAGTGTCCTTAGAGTATTACCTACATATTAAGATCTCCATTCTAGGAACATATTATCACACCTATGATTTTTATTCTACTTTAGGTGGACGACGAAAAGAATAAACACGCAAGGAGACGAACATTCCGATCAGAAGCAGAAATGGAAGAATCGCAGAACAGGTAATTAATATAATTATTAATTACTGATAACTATCAGGCTAGACTTTTTGTCTAGACCTGCATAGGTGTGATAATATGTACCTGGGCCATGTAGATATATGTTTTTTATTGACCTATATCTTCCATGGACACTTAATATGTTAACACTGACATTAGGGGGATATAGGGTGTCCAGTCTCGGGTGGGGGCAGGGGGGTACAGGGTGACCAGTCTGCAGTGGGGGCAGGGGGGTACAGAGTGACCAGTCTGCAGTGGGGACAGGAGGATACAGGGTGACAAGTCTGAGGTGGGGGTACGAGATTACAAAGTGACCAGTCTAAGTTGTGGACGGTGGGACACAGGGTGACCAGTCGAGGGTGGGTGCAGAGGGATACAGGCAGGGGGATAGCTAATGTCTCCTATGCCCAGGTGCAAGAGGTCACCTTGGGCCCCCCCCATTCCTTTCACGACTAAGTGATGCTTTTGGTGTATGTATGTATGTATGTATATATATATATATATATATATGAAGAGAAAATATTATCACCATACATATTACTGCCATACTGTTACTGACCAAATCCTGTACACTGAGACCAATATTACAGTAATACCAGTATATAGGAAGAAAATTTTACCGCCACAACCCCAACCACTACCCATCTCCCGCCATATTGTTACTGACCAAATCCAGTATACCGAGACCAATAAAACACAATACCAGATAAAAGTAACAAATATTACCACCACATACTGACTAACACCGCCGCTGCTACTGAATAATCCACTGTACAAAGATCACTATCACCTCATACAGTCATATAGAGGTAGCCCTAGCTCTACACAGGTTCTATACACTATATACATTACAGTGTAGTTACATCAAGTAACTTACAAGGGACATCTTCTCTGATCAGAGTCGTTTGCATTTTCTTCTCCATCTGCCATTATGAGAACTTCTCCGAGCCACAACTCCACAGAATCTGCCAGGCAAACATATTAGGCTCCTTACTCCGGGACCCATCCTCATCTCTATACAAACTGCACATCTGTATTGGCCCCTTTATGCCACCATTTAGTGTGTAGGCTGACACGATGTGATCCCCCTATAGTATATGTCCCCTTCTATGTAGCCTCCTTATAGGCCCCCTCTCCCCCTATGTTGTCCCCTTATGGGCCCCCTCTCCCCCTATGTAGTCCCCTTATAGATGTCCCTCTCCCCCCTTACCTATACCCCATTATAGATGCCCCCCTCCCTAATCGATGGCCCTTCCCCCTCCCTTATTGATGGCCCTTCCCTTATCGATTACCCCTCCCTTATCAATTGCCCCTTACCCCCTCCCTTATCGATGCCCCCCTCCCCCCCTCCCTTATCGATGGCCCCCTCCCCCCCCTCCCTTATTGATGGCCCCCTCCCCCCCCTCCCTTATTGATGACCCACCTCCCCCCCTCCCTTATTGATGGCCCCTCCCCCCTCCCTTATCGATGGCCCCTCCCCCCTTATCGATGGCCCCTCCCCCCTCTTTTATCAATGGCCCCCTTCCCCCTCCCTTATCGATGGCCCCCCTCCTTTATCGATGGCCCCCTCCCCCCCTCCCTTATCGATGGCCCCCCTCCCTTATCGTTGGCCCCCCCCCCCCCCTCCCATATCGTTGGCCCCCCTCCCTTATCAAAGGCCCCCTCCCTTGTTGATGGCCCCTCCCCCTCCCTTATCGATGGCCCCCCTCCCTTATCGATGGCCCCCCTCCCCCTCCCTTAGCGATGACCCCCTCCCTTATCGTTGGCCCCCCTCCCTTATCGATGGCCCCACTCCCTTATCGATGGCCCCCCTCCCCCTCCCTTATCGATGGCCCCCCTCCCTTTTTGATGGCCCCTCGCTTATTGATTGCCCCCTTCCCCCTCCCTTATCAATGGCCCCTTCCCCCCCCTCCCTTATCGACGCCCCCCCCCTTATCGATGGCCCCCTCCCTCCCTCCCTTATCAATGGACCCCTCCCTTATCGATGGCCCCCTCCCTCCCTTATCGATTGCCCCTTCCCCCCCACTTATCAATGGCCCCTCCCCCCTCCCTTATCGATGGCCCCCTTCCCCCTCCCTTATTGATGGCCCCCTCCCTTGTTTATGGCCCCCTCCCTTATCGATGGCCCCCCCCTTCCCTTATCAATGGCCCCCCCGCCCTTTTAGATGACCCCCCTCATCCCACTTATAGATGGCCCCCTCCCCCCCTCCCTTATAGGTGGCCCCCTCCCCCCCCTCACTTATAGATGGCCCCCCTCCCTTTTAGATGACCCACCTCCCCCCGCTTATAGATGGCCCCCTCTCCCCCCTCCCTTATAGGTTGCCTCCCTATTCTCCCCCCCCCTCTCCTTATAGCTGGCCCCCTCTTCCCTCATTATAGCTGGCTCCCTCTTCCCTCATTATAGCTGGCCCCCTCTTCCCCCCTTATTGCTGGCTCACTCTTCCCTCTTTCCCTCTTATATCTGGCCCCCTCTTCCCTCATTATATATGGCCCCCCTCCTCTCCCCCCCTGTGCATAAAAGATAACAAAAGAAAAAAAAAAACACAACTCACCTTCCATCTACTCCCCTGTCTCGCCTCTCGCCTCCTGGTCTGTCCCTGGCTGATGTGCGGCTGCCGGGGGTGTCCCGTCCTATCCCCGGCAGCGCACTCATCAGAGAGCTCAGGATATAGGGTGACAAATCTAGGGTGGGGGCAGGGGGATACAGAATGACCAGTCTGGGGTGGTTGCCGAGGAAAATAGGGTAACTAATCTGCAGTGGAGGCAGAATCATACAGGGTGACCTGTCTGGGGGGGGGGGGGGGGGGGGTACATAGAGATACAAGGTGACCAATCTAGGGTGTACACAGGGAGATAGAGGAGGGCCATTCTGGGATGGGGCAGGAGGATACAGAGTGGCCAGTCTGGGGCAATGTCAAGGGGACATAGGGTGACTGGTCTAGGGTGAGGGCAGGGAAATAGAGAATGACCAGTCTGAGATGGGGCAGGTGGGATATACGGTGACCAGTCCTTGGGTAAGGGTAGGGACACAAGAGAGCAGGGTCATATGAGCAGTGTCCTTAGAGTATTACCTACATATTAAGATCTCCATTCTAGGAACATATTATCACAACTGTGAATATTTTTCTACTTTAGGTGGACGACGAGAAGAAGAAGCACGCACAGAGACGAACATTACCATCAGAAGCAAGAATGGAAGAATCGCAGGAAGGTAATTAATATATTTATTAATTACTGATAACTATCAGGCTAGACTCTTGGTCTAGACCTGCATAGGTGTGATAATATGTACCTGGGCCATGTAGAATATGTTTTTTTATTGACCTATATCTTCCATGGACACTTAATATGTTAACACTGACATTAGGGGGATACATGGTGACCAGTCTCAGGTGGGGGCCGGGGATATAGGGTGACAGTTCTGGAGTGGGAGCAGTAGGATGCAGGGAAACCAATCTGGGGGTGGGGGCACAGGATTACAGGGTGACCAGTCTGGTGGTGTGGGGCCATGAGACACAGGGTGACCAGTCCTGGGCTGGGTAGGGGGATAGAAGCAGACCCAGTCTGGGGTTGGGTCAAAGGAATATAGGGTGAGCAGTTTTTGGTGCGGGCAGGGGGGATACAGGGTGATCCGTACAGGTGTGGGGTAGGAGGATACAGGGTGACCAGTCTTGGGTGAAGGCAAAGGAATTTAGGGAAACAAGTCTAGAATTGGGGCAGGGGAAAATAGAGTGACCAGTCTGGGTGATTGCAGGGGGATACAGGTTGACTAGTCGGTGGTGGGGGGCAGGAGCATAGGTGTGGTGATATGTTTTTTGGGCCATGTAGATATATATTTTTTCTTGATCTATATCTTCCATGGACACTTAATATGTTAACATTGACATTAGGGGCGTACAGTGGTGACCAATTTTGGGTGGGGGCAGGGGGATACAGGGTGGCCAGTCTAGAATGGGGGGCAGGGGGAATACAGGGAAACCAATCTGGGGGGTGGCGGTACAGGATTACAGGGTGACCAGTCTGTGGTGTGTGGGCCATGAGACACAGTGACGGGTCTAGGGTGGTGGGCACTGGGATACAAGGTGGACAAGTCTGGGCTTCGGTAGGGGGTTAGAAGCAGACCAGTCTGGGGTTGGATCAAAGTGATATTGGGTGACTAGTCCCAGGGTGGGGGCAGGAGGATACAGGGTGACTTATCTAGGGTGAGGGCAGGAGCATACAGGATGACCCCGTCTTATGCCCCTATTCCACTGGTCGTCAGAGGAGCAAACGTGCGCTCTCAGCGCTCGTTTGCTCCTCGTTCCCCGGCTCGCTGCCGCCGCTATTCAGCGCGGCTACAGCGAGCGGGTGAGTGCGGGAGGGGCGGCGGTGGAGCTTGCGGCGGGGCTGCCCGGGTGATCGCTAGATCGTCCGGGCCAGCCCATAGGATATAGCAGCATCTGCTGCCGACGCTCCTATTCAACGGAGCGACGGCAGCGGATCGCTGCTATATCAGTCGCTGGTTTTTCAACGTGTTGAAAAACAAGAGACTTGCAACGATCAGCCGACATGAACGATGTCGGCTGATCGTTGCACTCTATTCCACGGGACGATTATCGTCCGTAGTGCCGATATCGGCCGAATCACGAAAGATAATCGTTCCCGTGGAATAGGGCCTTTAGTTGAGGCTAGAGATATACAGGGTTACCAGTCAGGGGTGGCGGAAAGGCGATGAAGAGTGACCACTGCGGGGTGGGGGTGGGGGGCGGGAGGATACAGGGTGACCAGTCTAGGGTGAAGGCACGAGGATACAGGGTGACCAGTTTGGGTTTGGGGCAGAAGGATACAGGGTGACCGTGGAGGCAAGGGTGACTCACGGTGACAAGTCTAGGGTGGTGGCAGGGGGATACAGGTTGACCAGTTTTTGTTGGGGCAGGAGGATACAGGGTGACCTTCTAAGGTGGAGACAGGGGGCTTAGAGGGAGACCAGTCTGGGATGGGGGTAAGAGGATAAAGAGTGGCCACTCTGAGGCAGGTCAACGGCATATAAGTGACCGGTCTAGGGTGAGGGCAGGGGAATAGAGAATGACCAGTCTGGGGGGGGGGCAGGGGGATATAGGGTGTCCAGTCTTGGGTAAAGGTAGAGACACAAGGAAGCAGGGTCATATGAGCAGTGTCCTTAGAGTATTACTACATATTAAGATCTCCATTCTAGGAACATATTATCACACCGGTGAATCTTTTTCTACTTTAGGTGGACGACGAGAAGAGAAGCACGCACGGAGACGAACATTCCCATCAGAAGCAAGAATGGAAGAATCGCAGGAAGGTAATTAATATATTTATTAATTACTGATAACTATCAGCTAGACTCTTGGTCTAGACCTGCATAGGGTGAGATAATATGTTCCTGGGCCATGTAGATATATTTTTTTATTGACCTATATCTTACCATGGACACTTAATATGTTAACACTGACATTAGGGGGATACAGGGTGACCAGTCTCAGGTGGGGGCCGGGGGCTACAGGTGGACCAGTCTGCAGTGGGAGCAGGAGGATGCAGGGAAACCAATCTGGGGGTGGGGGCACAGGATTACATGGTGACCAGTCTGTGGTGTAAGTCGTGAGACACAGGGTGACCAGTTTAGGGTGGGGGCACTGGGATACAAGGTGACCAGTCTGGGCTTGGGTAAGGGATAGAAGCAGACCTGTCTGGTGTTGGGTCAAAGGGATATAGGGTTACCAGTCTTGGGTGGGAGCAGGGGAATATCTTCCATGAACACTTATATGTTAACACTGACATTAGGGGGATACAGGGTGACCAGTCTCGGTGGGGGCACCCCGTATTTTGCACAGCCGGGAGTGTACAGTGGAGCGGCTAATAAGGAGGAGGTGATGACGGGAATACGAGGCCTCATCTACACAGAGGCAGCAGCATCATCATCTATGTACTGTCACTCTATATGCTGGAAAGCTCTAGTCATCCTGGCTATATCCAGCCCGCACAACGCCTCACCATTAGTCTCCATGAGGTAGGATGTGGATTTTATTTCAATTTTTACATTGGTCCTGGTGCACAATGTAACAAGAAATCCACGTGAAATATAGTTAAGTGAACAATGAGAACAGGTTCCTCCTCGGTTCGCTGATGTCAGACTATGGCCCTGTGCTCACCTACTTACAGTTGGTTTTACTTACTCTTCTCTTTATAATTCCTCCACAAGTATTGGATGTAGTGGAATTGCTGTTTTTTTGGGAGTTAGGGTGGGGGTGAGTTGAGTAAGGCGATGGGGGATGGGGGTTAAAGAAAAATGTACTGTTTGGTGTTTTGTAAGTTACTTCCATTAAAAAAAAAATCTCAAATCGTCCAGTACCTATCAGCTGCTGCATGTCCTGCAGGAATTGGTATATTCTTTCCAGTCTGAGACAGCGATTTCTCCTGCCACCTTTGTGCATGTGAGGAACTGTCCAGAGCAGTAGCAAATTCCCATAGAATAGCTCTCCTGCTCTGCACAATTCCTGACATGGACAGAGGTGGCAGCAGAGAGCACTGTCAGACTGGAAAGAATACACCATGTCCTGCAGGACATCAGCAGCTGATAAGTACTGACAGACTTGAGATTTTCAAATAGAAGTAAATTGTCACCACATTTTTTGTGTACTCTTAAAAAAAACATTTGTTTTGAATCCTTTTCTTTATTAGGAGGCTATGCATTCTAACAAACTTTTTCCAAAGCATTTCTTGTCTCAATTACTATGTCAGAGTAGAGTAGAAGTTGTTTACAGCTAGCAACCTAGAAAGGTGTTCTGTGATGTCATCAAAGCTGTGATGACATATATAACTGCTAGACAGGCAAGCGGTTTTAGTTCAACCAGGCAGCCAACTAGGTAGGAAAGCAGCTATCAAGGAAGGTGCAGGTAGGTATCGTTCCAAAGGTTTAATGTGGATTTTTGGGGCGCCAGTTTATGCTTCTGCAAACCGCTAAAGTTGTAAGTTACTATACTTACTATAGTATAGTTTTTTTCAATACTTTTCTATAATAGTTACTAATTTGTGATTTTTTTTCTACTGTAGGGGGACGATAAGAAAAAAGAACATGCACGGAGACGAACATTCCCATCAGGATCAATGGAAGAATCGCAGGAAGGTAATTAATATATTTATTAATTACTGATAACTATCAGGCTAGACTCTTGGTCTAGACCTGCATAGGTGTGATATGTTCCTGGGCCATGTAGATATATGTTATTTATTGACCTATATCTACCATGGACACTTAATATGTTAACACTGACATTAGGGGGATACATGGTGACCAGTCTCAGGTGGGGGCCGGGGGATATAGGTGACCAGTCTGGAGTGGGAGCAGTAGGATACAGGGAAACCGATCCTGGGGGTGGGGGCACAGGATTACAGGGTGACCAGTCTGTGGTGTGGGCCATGAGACACAGGGTGACCAGTCTGGGCTGGGGTTGGGGGATAGAAGCAGACCAGTCTGGGGTTGGGTCAAAGGAATATAGGGTGAGCAG
This sequence comes from Dendropsophus ebraccatus, assembly GCF_027789765.1. Classification (NCBI taxonomy): domain Eukaryota; kingdom Metazoa; phylum Chordata; class Amphibia; order Anura; family Hylidae; genus Dendropsophus; species Dendropsophus ebraccatus. The sequence continues at coordinate 36,477 of NW_027210374.1, read as the reverse complement.
TTTTTGGTGCGGGCAGGGGGATACAGGGTGATCCGTACAGGTGTGGGGTAGGAGGATACAGGGTGACCAGTCTTGGGTGAAGGCAAAGGAATTTAGGGAAACAAGTCTAGAATTGGGGCAGGGGAATATAGAATGACCAGTCTTGGGTGATTGCAAGGGGATATAGGTTGACTAGTCGGGTTGGGGGGCAGGAGCATAGGTGTGGTGATATGTTTTTGGGCCATCTAAATATATTTTTTTTCTTGACCTATATCTTCAATAGACATTTAATATGTTAACATTGACATTAGGGGCGTACAGGGTGACCAGTTTTGGGTGGGGGCAGGGGGATACAGGGTGGCCAGTCTGGAATGGGGGCAGGGGAATACAGGGAAACCAATTTGGGGGTGGCGGTACAGGATTACAGGGTGACCAGTCTGTGGTGTGGGCCATGAGACACAGTGACGGGTCTAGAGTGTGGGCACTGGGATACAAGGTGACAAGTCTGGGCTTCGGTAGGGGATAGAAGCAGACCAGTCTGGGGTTGGGTCAAAGGGATATTGGGTGAGCAGTTTTTGGTGCGGGCAGGGGGATACAGGGTGATCCGTTACAGGTGTGGGGTAGGAGGATACAGGGTGACCAGTCTTGGGTGAAGGCAAAGGAATTTAGGGAAACAAGTCTAGAATTTGGGCAGGGGAAAATAGAATGACCAGTCTTGGGTGATTGCAGGGGAATACAGGTTGACTAGTCGGGGGTGGGGGCAGGAGCATAGGTGTGGTGATATGTTTTTGGGCCATGTAGATATATTTTTTTTCTTGACCTATATCTTCCATGGACACTTAATATGTTAACATTGACATTAGGGGCGTACAGGGTGACCAGTTTTGGGTGGGGGCAGGGGGATACAGGGTGGCCAGTCTGGAATGGGGGCAGGGGAATACAGGGAAACCAATTTGGGGGTGGCGGTACAGGATTACAGGGTGACCAGTCTGTGGTGTGGGCCATGAGACACAGTGACGGGTCTAGGGTGTGGTCACTGGGATACAAGGTGACAAGTCTGGGCTTCGGTAGGGGATAGAAGCAGATCAGTCTGGGGTTGGGTCAAAGGGATATTGGGGTGACTAGTCCAGGGTGGGGGCAGGAGGATACAGGGTGACTTATCTAGGGTGAGGGCAGGAGCATACAGGATGACCCGTCTTAGTTGAGGCTAGAGATATACAGGGTTACCAGTCAGGGGTGGCGGAAAGGCGATGAAGAGTGACCACTGCGGGGTGTTGGTTTGGGGCGGGAGGATACAGGGTGACCAGTCTAGGGTGAAGGCACGAGGATACAGGGTGACCAGTTTGGGTTTGGGGCAGAAGGAATACAGGGTGACCAGTGGAGGCAAGGTGACTCACGGTGACAAGTCTAGGGTGGTGGCAGGGGGATACAGGTTGACCAGTTTTTGTTGGGGGCAGGAGGATACAGGGTGACCCTTCTAAGGTGGAGACAGGGGGCTAGAGGGAGACCAGTCTGGGATGGGGGTAAGAGGATAAAGAGTGGCCACTCTGAGGCAGGGTCAAAGGCATATAAGGTGACCGGTCTAGGGTGAGGGCAGGGGAATAGAGAATGACCAGTCTGGGGTGGGGGCAGGGGGATATAGGGTGTCCAGTCTTGGGTAAGGTAGAGACACAAGAGAGCAGGGTCATATGAGCAGTGTCCTTAGAGTATTACCTACATATTAAGATCTCCATTCTAGGAACATATTATCACACCTATGATTTTTATTCTACTTTAGGTGGACGACGAAAAGAATAACACGCAAGGAGACGAACATTCCGATCAGAAGCAGAAATGGAAGAATCGCAGAACAGGTAATTAATATAATTATTAATTACTGATAACTATCAGGCTAGACTTTTGGTCTAGACCTGCATAGGTGTGATAATATGTACCTGGGCCATGTAGATATATGTTTTTTATTGACCTATATCTTCCATGGACACTTAATATGTTAACACTGACATTAGGGGGATATAGGGTGTCCAGTCTCGGGTGGGGGCAGGGGGGTACAGGGTGACCAGTCTGCAGTGGGGGCAGGGGGGTACAGGGTGACCAGTCTGCAGTGGGGAAAGGAGGATACAGGGTGACAAGTCTGAGGTGGGGGTACGAGATTACAAAGTGACCAGTCTAAGTTATGGACGGTGGGACACAGGGTGATCAGACTCGAGGGGGGTGCAGAGGGATACAGGCAGGGGGATAGCTAATGTCTTCCTATGCCCAGGTGCAAGAGGTCACCCTTGGCCCCCCCCCCCCCATTCCTTTCACGACTAAGTGATGCTTTTGGTGTATGTATGTAGAGAAAATATTATCACCATACATATTACTGCCATACTGTTACTGACCAAATCCTGTACACTGAGACCAATATTAACAGTAATACCAGTATATAGGAAGAAAATTTTTACCGCCACACCCCAACCACTACCATCTCTACCATATTGTTACTGACCAAATCCAGTATACCGAGACCATAAAACACAATACCAGATAAAAGTAACAAATATTACCACCACATACTGACTAACACCGCCGCTGCTACTGAATACTCCACTGTACAAAGATCACTATCACCTCATACAGTCATATAGAGGTAGCCCTAGCTCTACACAGGTTCTATACACTATATACATTACAGTGTAGTTACATCAAGTAACTTACAAGGGACATCTTCTCTGATCAGAGTCGTTTGCATTTTCTTCTCCATCTGCCATTATGAGAACTTCTCCGAGCCACAACTCCACAGAATCTGCCAGGCAAACATATTAGGCTCCTTACTCCGGGACCATCCTCATCTCTATACAAACTGCACATCTGTATTGGCCCCTTTATGCCACCATTTAGTGTGTAGGCTGACACGATGTGATCCCCCTATAGTATATGTCCCCTTCTATGTAGCCTCCTTATAGGCCCCCTCTCCCCCTATGTTGTCCCCTTATGGCCCCCTCTCCCCCTATGTAGTCCCCTTATAGATGGCCCTCTCCCCCCTTACTTATACCCCATTATAGATGGCCCCCTCCCCCTCCCTAATCGATGGCCCCTCCCCCTTCCTTATTGATGGCCCCTCCCTTATCGATTGCCCCCTCCCTTATCAATGGCCCCTTACCCCCCTCCCTTATCGATGCCCCCCCTTATCGATGGCCCCCTCCCCCCTCCCTTATCGATGGCCCCCTTCCCCCCCCTTATCGATGGCCCCCTCCCCCCCTTATCGATGGCCCCTCCCCCCTCCCTTATCAATGGCCCCCTTCCCCCTCCCTTATCGATGGCCCCCCTCCCTTATCAATGGCCCCCTTCCTCCTCCCTTATCGATGGCCCCCTCTCCCTTATCGTTGACCCCCCTCCCCCCCTCCCTTGTCGATGGCCCCCTCCCTTGTTTATGGCCCCCTCCCCCTCCCTTATCGATGGCCCCCCTCCCTTATCGATGGCCCCCCCTCCCCCCTCCCTTATCGATGACTCCCTCCCTTATCGTTGGCCCCCCTCCCCTCCCTTATCGATGGCCCCACTCCCTTATCGATGGCCCCCCTCCCCCTCCCTTATCGATGCCCCCCCTCCCTTATTGATGGCCCCTCGCTTATTGATTGCCCCCTTCCCCCCCCTTATCAATGGCCCCTTCCCCCTCCCTTATCGATGGCCCCCCCCTTATCGATGGCCTTCTCCCCTCCCTTATCGATGGCCCCCTCTCCCTCCCTTATCGATGGCCCCCTCCCCTCCCTTATCGATGGCCCCTCCCCCCCCTTATTGATGGCCCCTCCCCCTCCCTTATCGATGGCCCCCTTCCTCCTCCCTTATCGATAGCCCCCTCCCTTGTTTATGGCCCCCTCCCTCTCCCTTACGATGGCCCCCCTCCCTTATCGACTGGCCCCCCCGCCCCCTTTAGCTGGACCCCCCCCCTCATCCGCTATAGATGGCCCCCCCCCCTCCCTTATAGGTGGCCCCCTCCCCCCCTCACTTATAGATGGCCCCCTCCCTTTTAGATGACCCACCTCCCCCCCGCTTATAGATGGCCCCCTCTCCCCCATCGATGGCCCCCCTCTCCCCCCTCCCTTATAGGTTGCTTCCCTATTCTCCCCCCCTCTCCTTATAGCTGGCCCCCCTCTTCCTCATTATAGCTGGCTCCCTCTTCCCTCATTATAGCTGGCCCCCTCTTCCCCCTTATTCTGGCTCACTCTTCCCTCTTTCTTCTCTTATATCTGGCCCCCTCTTCCCTCATTATATATGGTCCCCCCTCCTCTCTCCCCCCTGTGCATAATAGATAACAAAAGAAAAAAAAACACAACTCACCTTCCATCTACTCCCCTGTCTCGCCTCTCGCCTCCTGGTCTGTCCCTGGCTGATGTGCGGCTGCCGGGGGTGTCCCGTCCTATCCCCGGCAGCACACTCATCAGAGAGATCAGGATATAGGGTGACAAATCTAGGGTGGGGGCAGGGGGATACAGAATGACCAGTCTGGGGCAATGTCAAGGGGACATAGGGTGACTGGTCTAGGGTGAGGGCAGGGAAATAGAGAATGACCAGTCTGAGATGGGGCAGTGGGATATACGGTGACCAGTCTTGGGTAAGGGTAGGGACACAAGAGAGCAGGGTCATATGAGCAGTGTCCTTAGAGTATTACCTACATATTAAGATCTCCATTCTAGGAACATATTATCACACCTGTGAATATTTTTCTACTTTAGGTGGACGGCGAGAAGAAGAAGCACTCACAGAGACGAACATTCCCATCAGGATCAATGGAAGAATCGCAGGAAGGTAATTAATATATTTATTAATTACTGATAACTATCAGGCTAGACTCTTGGTCTAGACCTGCATAGGTGTGATATGTTCCTGGGCCATGTAGATATATGTTATTTATTGACCTATATCTACCATGGACACTTAATATGTTAACACTGATCATTAGGGGGATACATGGTGACCAGTCTCAGGTGGGGGCCGGGGGATATAGGGTGACCAGTCTGGAGTGGGAGCAGTAGGATACAGGGAAACCAATCTGGGGGTGGGGGCACAGGATTACAGGGTGACCAGTCTGTGGTGTGGACCTAGAAAACACAGTGTGACCAGTCTGGGCTGGGGTAGGGGGATAGAAGCAGACCAGTCTGGGGTTGGGTCAAAGGAATATAGGGTGAGCAGTTTTTGGTGCGGGCAGGGGGATACAGGGTGATCCGTACAGGTGTGGATTAGGAGGATACAGGGTGACCAGTCTTGGGTGAAGGCAAAGGAATTTAGGGAAACAAGTCTAGAATTGGGGCAGGGGAATATAGAATGACCAGTCTTGGGTGATTGCAGGGGGATATAGGTTGACTAGTCGGGGGGTGGGGGCAGGAGCATAGGTGTGGTGATATGTTTTTGGGCCATGTAGATACATTTTCTTTCTTGACCTATATCTTCCATGGGACACTTAATATGTTAACATTGACATAAAGAGCGTACAGGGTGACCAGTTTTGGGTGGGGCAGGGGGATACAGGGTGGCCAGTCTGGAATGGGGCAGGGGGATACAGGGAAACCAATCTGGGGGTGGCGGGTACAGGATTACAGGGTGACCGGTCTAGGGTGTGGGCACTGGGATACAAGGTGACAAGTCTGGGCTTCGGTAGGGGATAGAAGCAGATCAGTCTGGGGTTGGGTTAAAGGGATATTGGGTGATTAGTCCAGGGTGGGGGCAGGAGGATACAGGGTATCTTATCTAGGGTGAGGGCAGGAGCATACAGGATGACCCGTCTTAGTTGAGGCTAGAGATATACAGGGTTACCAGTCAGGGGTGGCGGAAAGGCGATGAAGAGTGACCACTGCGGAGTGGGGGTGGGGGGCTGGAGGATACAGGGTGGACCAGTCTAGGGTGAAGGCACGAGGATACAGCTGTGACCAGTTTGGGTTTGGGGCAGAAGGATACAGGGTGACCAGTGGAGGCAAGGTGACTCACGGTGACAAGGTCTAGGGTGGTGGCAGGGGGATACAGGTTGACCAGTTTTTGTTGGGGCAGGAGGATATACGGTTGACCAGTCTTGGGTAAAGGTAGAGACACAAGAGAGCAGGGTCATATGAGCAGTGTCCTTAGAGTATTACCTACATATTAAGATCTCCATTCTAGGAACATATTATCACACCTATGATTTTATTGTACTTTAGGTGGACGACGAAAGAAAAACACGCAAGGAGACGAACATTCCGATCAGAAGCAGAAATGGAAGAATCGCAGAACAGGTAATTAATATAATTATTAATTACTGATAACTATCAGGCTAGACTCTTGGTCTAGACCTGCATAGGTGTGATAATATGTACCTGGGCCATGTAGATATATGTTTTTTTATTGACCTATATCTTCCATGGACACTTAATATGTTAACACTGACATTAGGGGGATATAGGGTGTCCAGTCTCAGGTGGGGGCCGGGGGATATAGGGTGACCAGTCTGCAGTGGGGCAGGGGGGTACAGAGTGACCAGTCTGCAGTGGGGACAGGAGGATACAGGGTGACAAGTCTGAGGTGGGGGTATGAGATTACAAAGTGACCAGTCTAGATTGTGGACGGTGGGACACAGGATGACCAGTCGAGGGTGGGTGCAGAGGGATACAGGCAGGGGGGTAGCTAATGTCTCCTATGCCCTGGTGCAAGAGGTCACCTTGGCCCCCCCCCATTCCTTTCACGACTAAGTGATGCTTTTGGTGTATGTATGTATATATATATATATATATATATATATATGAAGAGAAAATATTATCACCATACATATTACTGCCATACTGTTACTGACCAAGTCCTGTACACTGAGACCAATATTACCAGTAATACCAGTATATAGGAAGAAAATTTTACCGCCACACCCCAACCACCATCATCGCCACCATATTGTTACTGACCAAATCCAGTATACCGAGACCAATAAAACACAATACCAGATAAAAGTAACAAATATTACCACCACATACTGACTAACACCGCCGCTGCTACTGAATAATCCACTGTACAAAGATTACTATCACCTCATACAGTCATATAGAGGTAGCCCTAGCTCTACACAGGTTCTATACACTATATACATTACAGTGTAGTTACATCAAGTAACATACAAGGGACATCTTCTCTGATCAGAGTCGTTTGCATTTTCTTCTCCATCTGCCATTATAAGAACTTCTCCGAGCCACAACTCCACAGAATCTGCCAGGCAAACATATTAGGCTCCTTACTCCGGGACCATTCTCATCTCTATACAAACTGCACATCTGTATTGGCCCCCTTTATGCCACCATTTAGTGTGTAGGCTGACACGATGTGATCCCCCTATAGTATATGTCCCCTTCTATGTAGCCTCCTTATAGGCCCCCTCTCCCCCTATGTTGTCCCCTTATGGGCCCCCCTCTCCCCCTATGTAGTCCCCTTATAGATGGCCCTCCTCCCCCCTTACTTATACCCCATTATAGATGCCCCCCCCTCCCTAATCGATGGCCCTTCCCCCCTCCCTTATTGATGGCCCCTCCCTTATCGATTGCCCCCTCCCCCCTCCCTTATCAATTGCCCCTTACCCCCCTCCCTTATCGATGCCCCCCTCCCCCCTCCCTTATCGATGGCCCCCTCCCCCCTCCCTTATCGATGGCCCCTCCCCCCCCCTTATCGATGGCCCCCTCCCCCCCTCCCTTATCGATGGCCCCTCCCCCCTCCCTTATCAATGTCCCCCTTCCCCCTCCTTATCGATGGCCCCCTCCCCCTCCCTTATCGATGGCCCCCCTCCCTTATCGTTGGCCCCCCTCCCCCCTCCCTTATCGATGGCCCCCGTCACTTATCGTTGGCCCCCCTTCCTTATCTTTCGCCCCCCCTCCCCCCTCCCTTATCGATGGCCCCCTCCCTTGTTGATGGCCCCCTCCCTTATCGAAGGTCCCCCTCCCTTATCGATGGCCCCCCTTCCCCCTCCCTTATCGATGGCCCCCCTCCCTTATCGTTGGCCACCCTCCCTTATCAATGGCCCCACTCCCTTATCGATGGCCCTTCTCCCCCTCCCTTATTGATGGCCCCCCTCCTCCCTTCCTTATTGATGGCCCCTCCATTATTGATTGCCCCCTTCCCCCTCCCTTATCAATGGCCCCTTCCCCCTCCCTTATCGATGGCTCCCCCTTATCGATGGCCCCCTCCCCCCCTCCCTTATCGATGGCCCCCTCCCCCCCCTCCCTTCTCGAGGCCCCCCTCCCCCCCTCCCTTATCGATGGCCCCCTCCCCCTCTCCCTTATCAATGGCCCCCCTCCCTTATTGATGGCCCCCTCGCCCTCCCTTATCAATGGCCCCCCTCCCTCCCTCCCTTATCGATGGTCCCCCTTCCTCCCTCCCTTATCGATGGCCCCCCTTCCCCCCTCCCTTATCGATTGCCCCCCGCCCTTTTAGATGACCCCCCTCATCCCGCTTATAGATGGCCCCCTCCCCCCCTCACTTATAGATGGCCCCCTCCCTTTTAGATGACTCACCTCCCCCCGCTTATAGATGGCCCCCTCTCCCCCATCGTTGGCCCCCTCTCCCCCCTCCCTTATAGGTTGCCTCCCTATTCTCCCCCCATCTCCTTATAGCTTGCCCCCTCTTCCCCCTTATTGCTGGCTCACTCTTCCCTCTTTCCCTCTTTCCCTCTTAAATCTGGCCCCCTCTTCCCTCATTATATATGGTCCCCCTCCTCTCCCCCCTGTGCATTAAAGATAACAAAAGAAAAAAAAACACAACTCACCTTCCATCTACTCCCCTGTCGAGCCTCTCGCCTCCTGGTCTGTCCCTGGCTGATGTGCGGCTGCCGGGGGTGTCCCGTCCTATCCCCGGCAGCGCACTCATCAGAGAGCACAGGATATAGGGTGACAAATCTAGGGTGGGGGCAGGGGGATACAGAATGACCAGTCTGGGGTGGTTACAGGGGAAAATAGGGTAACTAATCTGCAGTGGAGGCAGAATCATACAGGGTGACCTGTCTGGGGGAAAGGGGTACATAGAGATACAAGGTGACCAATCTAGGGTGTACGCAGGGAGATAGAGGGAGGCCATTCTGGGATGGGGCAGGAGGATACAGAGTGGCCAGTCTGGGGCAATGTCAAGGGGACATAGGGTGACTGGTCTAGGGCGAGGGCAGGGAAATAGAGAATGACCAGTCTGAGATGGGGCAGTGGGATATACGGTGACCAGTCTTGGGTAAGGGTTGGGACACAAGAGAGCAGGGTCATATGAGCAGTGTCCTTAGAGTATTACCTACATATTAAGATCTCCATTCTAGGAACATATTATCACACCTGTGAATATTTTTCTACTTTAGGTGGACGACGAGAAGAAGAAGCACGCACAGAGACGAACATTCCCATCAGGATCAATGGAAGAATCGCAGGAAGGTAATTAATATATTTATTAATTACTGATAACTATCAGGCTAGACTCTTGGTCTAGACCTGCATAGGTGTGATATGTTACCTGGGCCATGTAGATATATGTTTTATATATTGACCTATATCTTACCATGGACACTTAATATGTTAACACTGACTATTAGGGGGATACATGGTGTACCAGTCTCAGGTGGGGGCCGGGGGGATATAGGGTGACCAGTCTGGAGTGGGAGCAGTAGGATACAGGGAAACCAATCTGGGGGTGGGGGCACAGGATTACAGGGTGACCAGTCTGTGGTGTGGGCCATGAGACACAGGGTGACCAGTCTGGGCTGGGGTAGGGGGATAGAAGCAGACCAGTCTGGGGTTGGGTCAAAGGAATATAGGGTGAGCAGTTTTTGGTGCGGGCAGGGGGATACAGGGTGATCCGTACAGGTGTGGGGTAGGAGGATACAGGGTGACCAGTCTTGGGTGAAGGCAAAGGAATTTAGGGAAACAAGTCTAGAATTGGGGCAGGGGAATATAGAAATGACCAGTCTTGGGTGATTGCAGGGGGATATAGGTTGACTAGTCGGGGGGTGGGGGCAGGAGCATAGGTGTGGTGATATGTTTTTGGGCCATGTAGATACATTTTCTTTCTTGACCTATATCTTCCATGGACACTTAATATGTTAACATTGACATAAAGAGCGTACAGGGTGACTAGTTTTGGGTGGGGGCAGGGGGATACAGGGTGGCCAGTCTGGAATGGGGGCAGGGGGATACAGGGAAACCAATCTGGGGGTGGCGGTACAGGATTACAGGGTGACCGGTCTAGGGTGTGGGCACTGGGATACAAGGTGACAAGTCTGGGCTTCGGTAGGGGGATAGAAGCAGATCAGTCTGGGGTTGGGTCAAAGGGATATTGGGTGATTAGTCCAGGGTGGGGGCAGGAGGATACAGGGTGTCTTATCTAGGGTGAGGGCAGGAGCATACAGGATGACCCGTCTTATGCCCCTATTCCACTGTTCGTCAGAGGAGCAAACGTGCGCTCTCAGCGCTCGTTTGCTCCCCGTTCCCCGCTCGCTGACGCTGCTTTTCAGCGCGGCTACAGCGAGCGGGTGAGTGCGGGAGGGGCGGCGTGGAGCTGCGGCGGGGCTGCCCGGGTGATCGCTAGATCGTCCGGGCAGCCCATAGGCATATAAGGTGACCGGTCTAGGGTGAGGGCAGAGGAATAGAGAATGACCAGTCTGGGGTGGGGGCAGGGGGATATAGGGTGTCCAGACTTGGGTAAAGGTAGAGACACAAGAGAGCAGGGTCATATGAGCAGTGTCCTTAGAGTATTACCTACATATTAAGATCTCCATTCTAGGAACATATTATCACACCTATGATTTTTATTCTACTTTAGGTGGACGACGAAAAGAAGAAACACGCAAGGAGACGAACATTCCGATCAGAAGCAGAAATGGAAGAATCGCAGAACAGGTAATTAATATAATTATTAATTACTGATAACTATCAGGCTAGACTTTTGGTCTAGACCTGCATAGGTGTTAGATGTTCCTGGGCCATGTAGATATATTTTTTTTCTTGACCTATATCTTCCATGGACACTTAATATGTTAACATTGACATTAGGGGCGTACAGGGTGACCAGTTTTGGGTGGGGGCAGGGGGATACAGGGTGGCCAGTCTGGAATGGGGGCAGGGGAATACAGGGAAACCAATCTGGGGGTGGCGGTACAGGATTACAGGGTGACCAGTCTGTGGTATGGGCCATGAGACACAGTGACGGGTCTAGGGTGTGGTCACTGGGATACAAGGTGACAAGTCTGGGCTTCGGTAGGGGGATAGAAGCAGACCAGTCTGGGGTTGGATCAAAGGGATATTGGGTGACTAGTCCAGGGTGGGGGCAGGAGGATACAGGGTGACTTATCTAGGGTGAGGGCAGGAGCATACAGGATGACCCGTCTTATGCCCCTATTCCACTGGTCGTCAGAGGAGCAAACGCGCGCTCTCAGCGCTCGTTTGCTCCTCGTTCCCCGCTCGCTGCTGCCGCTATTCAGCGCTCCTATAGCGAGCGGGTGAGTGCGGGAGGGGCGGCGTGGAGCTGCGGGGGGGCTGCCCGGGTGATCGCTAGATCGTCCGGGCAGCCCATAGGATATAGCAGCATCTGCTGCCGACGCTCCTATTCAACGGAGCGACGGCAGCAGATCGCTGCTATATCAGTCGCTTGTTTTTCAACATGTTGAAAAACAAGCGACTGCAACGATCAACCGATGTCTGCTGATCGTTGCACTCTATTCCACGGGACGATTATCGTCCGTAGCTGCCGATATCGGCCGAATACGAACGATAATCGTTCTGTGGAATAGGGCCTTTAGTTGAGGCTAGAGATATACAGGGTTACCAGTCAGGGGTGGCGGAAAGGCGATGAAGAGTGACCACTGCGGGGTGGGGGTGGGGGGCGGGAGGATACAGGGTGACCAGTCTAGGGTGAAGGCACGAGGATACAGGGTGACCAGTTTGGGTTTGGGGCAGAAGGATACAGGGTGACCAGTGGAGGCAAGGTGACTCACGGTCACAAGTCTAGGGTGGTAGCAGGGGGATCCAGGTTGACCAGTTTTTGTTGGGGGCAGGAGGATACAGGGTGACCCTTCTAAGGTGGAGGCAGGGGGCTAGAGGGAGACCAGTCTGGGATGGGGGTAAGAGGATAAAGAGTGGCCACTCTGAGGAAGGGTCAAAGGCATATAAGGTGAGCGGTCTAGGGTGAGGGCAGGGGAATAGAGAATGACCAGTCTGGGGTGGGGGCAGGGGGATATAGGGTGTCCAGTCTTGGGTAGAGACACAAGAGAGCAGGGTCATATGAGCAGTGTTCTTAGAGTATTACCTACATATTAAGATCTCCATTCTAGGAACATATTATCACACCGGTGAATCTTTTTCTACTTTAGGTGGACGACGAGAAGAAGAAGCACGCACGGAGACGAACATTCCCATCAGAAGCAAGAATGGAAGAATCGCAGGAAGGTAATTCATATATTTATTAATTACTGATAACTATCAGGCTAGACTCTTGGTCTAGACCTGCATAGGTGTGATAATATGTTCCTGGGCCATGTAGATATATTTTTTTTATTGACCTATATCTTCCATGGACACTTAATATGTTAACACTGACATTAGGGGGATATAGGGTGTCCAGTCTCAGGTGGGGGCCGGGGGCTACAGGGTGACCAGTCTGCAGTGGGAGCAGGAGGATGCAGGGAAACCAATCTGGGGGTGGGGGCCAGGATTACATGGTGACCAGTCTGTGGTGTAAGTCGTGAGAGACACAGGGTGACCAGTTTAGGGTGGGGGCACTGGGATACAAGGTGACCAGTCTGGGCTTGGGTAAGGGGATAGAAGCAGACCTGTCTGGTGTTGGGTCAAAGGGATATAGGATTACCAGTCTTGGGTGGGAGCAGGGGAATATCTTCCATGAACACTTTATATGTTAACACTGACATTAGGGGGATATAGGGTGACCAGTCTCGGGTGGGGGCACCCCGTATTTTGCACAGCCGGGAGTGTACAGTGGAGCGGCTAATAAGGAGGAGGTGATGACGGGAATACGAGGCCTCATCCACACAGAGGCAGCAGCATCATCATCTCTGTACTGTCACTCTATATGCGGAAAGCTCTAGTCATCCTGGCTATATCCAGCCCGCACAACGCCTCACCATTAGTCTCCATGAGGTAGATGTGGATTTTATTTCAATTTTTACATTGGTCCTGGTGCACAATGTAACAAGAAATCCACGTGAAATATAGTTAAGAGAACAATGAGAACAGGTTCCTTCTCGGTTCGCTGATGTCAGACTATGGCCCTGTGCTCACCTACTTACAGTTGGTTTTACTTACTCTTCTCTTTATAATTCCTCCACAAGTATTGGATGTAGTGGAATTGCTGTTTTTTTTAAAAGTTAGGGTGGGGGTGAGTTGGGTAAGGCGGTGGGGGATGGGGGTTAAAGAAAAATGTACTGTTTGTTTTTTTTGTAAGTTACTTCCATAAAAAAAAAAATCTCAAATCTTCCAGTACTTATCAGCTGCTGCATGTCCTGCAGGAATTGGTATATTCTTTCCAGTCTGAGACAGCGATTTCTCCTGCCACCTTTGTGCATGTGAGGAACTGTCCAGAGCAATAGAAAATTCCCATGGAATAGCTCTCCTGCTCTGCACAATTCCTGACATGGACAGAGGTGGCAGCAGAGAGCACTGTCAGACTGGAAAGAATACACCATGTCCTGCAGGACATACAGCAGCTGATAAGTACTGACAGACTTGAGATTTTCAAATAGAAGTAAATTGGTCAACCACATTTTTTGTGTACTCTTAAAAAAAACATTTGTTTTGATCCTTTTCTTTATTAGGAGGCTATGCATTTCTAACAAACTTTTTCCAAAGCATTTTCTTGTCTCAATTACTATGTCAGAGTAGAGTAGAAGTTGTTTACAGCTAGCAATCTAGAAAGGTGTTCTGTGATGTCATCAAAGCTGTGATGACATATATAACTGCTAGACAGGCAAGCGGTTTAGTTGCAACCAGGCAGCCAACTAGGTAGGAAAGCAGCTATCAAGGAAGGTGCAGGTAGGTATCGTTCCAAAAGTTTAATGTGGATTTTTGGGGCGCCAGTTTATGCTTCTGCAAACCGCTAAAGTTGTAAGTTACTATACTTACTATAGTATAGTTTTTTCAATACTTTTCTATAATAGTTAGTTACTAATTTGTGATTTTTTTTTCTACTGTAGGGGGACGATAAGAAAAAAGAACATGCACGGAGACGAACATTCCCATCAGGATCAATGGAAGAATCGCAGGAAGGTAATTAATATATTTATTAATTACTGATAACTATCAGGCTAGACTCTTGGTCTAGACCTGCATAGGTGTTATATGTTCCTGGGCCATGTAGATATATGTTATTTATTGACCTATATCTATCATGGACACTTAATATGTTAACACTGACATTAGGGGGATACATGGTGACCAGTCTCAGGTGGGGGCCGGGGGATATAGGGTGACCAGTCTGGAGTGGGAGCAGTAGGATACAGGGAAACCAATCTGTGGGTGGGGGCACAGGATTACAGGGTGACCAGTCTGTGGTGTGGGCCATGAGACACAGGGTGACCAGTCTGGGCTGGGGTAGGGGGATAGAAGCAGACCAGTCTGGGGTTTGGTCAAAGGAATATAGGGTGAGCAGTTTTTGGTGCGGGCAGGGCATGGGCGGGCTGGGCCGGGGGGCAGGAGGGCATGTGCCCCCCGGGCCGGTCTTCCCCACCAATGAGTGGGCCGCGACCCGCGGCCGACTCTCTGCAGTAGTTGAGACTGAAAGAATAGCGCGGCCGGCCGCCGCGCTATTCCCTCAGTCTCTTCCGGGCCGCCTGATCCCCCCAGGAGCCGCAGACGTGCTGTACGCAGGCACGTCTGCAGGCACCTACATCAGGTCCCCAGCGGTGACGTCACTTCCCTGACGCGCCGCTTAGGACCTGATAGGAAAGGGAGAGGAGCCGCCGCGCTGCAGCAGCAGGGAGAAGCTGCTGCACACTGAAGATCCGGCCCGAGGAGAGGTGAGTTGTTTTTCTTTTTTTTTAAACCCATTAACATGTGGCCACACCGGGGGGGGGGGGGGGGGGCTATTCTATGAGGGGGGGTGCACAAGGGGGCTATTCTATGAGGGGGGATGCACAGGGGGGCTATTCTATGAAGGGGGATGCACAGGGGGCTATTCTATGAGGGGGGATGGACAAGGAGGCTATTCTATATGGGGGGGTGCATGGGGGGCTATTCTATGAGGGGGGATGCACAGGGGGCTATTCTATGAGGGGGGATGCACAGGGGGATATTCTATTAGGGGGGATGCACAGGGGGGCTATTCTATAAAGGAGAATGCACAGGGGGGGTATTCTATTAGGGGGGGATGCACAGGGGGCTATTCTATGAGGGGGGGATGCACAGGGGGAGCTATTTTATAAGGGGGGGTGCACAGGGGGGCTATTCTATGAGGGGGGGTGCACAAGGGGGCTATTCTATGAGGGGGGATGCACAGGGGGCTATTCTATATTGGGGGGATGCACAGGGGGGCTATTCTATGAAGGGGGATGTGCAGGGGGCTATTCTATGAGGGGGGATGCACAGGGGGGCTATTCTATATTGGGGGGATGCACAGGGGGGCTATTCTATGAAGGGGGATGCGCAGGGGGGCTATTCTATGAGGGGGGATGCACAGGGGGGCTATTCTATATTGGGGGGATGCACAGGGGGGCTATTCTATGAGGGGGGATGCACAGGGGGCTATTCTATGAGGGGGGATGGACAAGGAGGCTATTCTATATGGGGGGGTGCATGGGGGGGCTATTCTATGAGGGGGGATGCACAGGGGGCTATTCTATGAGGGGGGATGCACAGGGGGATATTCTATTAGGGGGATGCACAGGGGGGCTATTCTATAAAGGAGAATGCACAGGGGGGGTATTCTATTAGGGGGGATGCACAGGGGGCTATTCTATGAGGGGGGGATGCACAGGGGGAGCTATTCTATAAGGGGGGTGCACAGGGGGGCTATTCTATGAGGGGGGGATGCACAGGGGGGCTATTCTATGAAGGGGGATGCACAGGGGGCTATTCTATGAGGGGGATGCACAGGGGCTATTCTATGAGGGGGGATGCACAGGGGGAGCTATTCTATGAGGGGGGGATGCACAGGGGGAGCTATTCTATAAGGGGGATGCACAGGGGGAGCTATTCTATAAGGGGGGATGCACAGGGGGGGCTATTCTATGAGGGGGGGGATGCACAGGGGGAGCTATTCTATAAGGGGGATGCACAGGGGGAGCTATTCTATAAGGGGGGATGCACAGGGGGGGCTATTCTATAAAGGAGAATGCACAGGGGGGCTATTCTATGAAGGGGGATGCACAGGGGGCTATTCTATATGGGGGGGTGCATGGGGGCTATTCTATATGGGGGGGGGCATGGGGGCTATTCTATATGGGAGGATGCACAGGGGGGTTATTCTATATTGGGGGAATGCACAGGGGGGCTATTCTATATGGGGGGATGCACAGGGGGGCTATTCTATATGGGGGGATGCACAGGGGGAGCTATTCTATATTGGGGGGATGCACAGGGGGGCTATTCTATGAAGGGGGATGCACAGGGGGGCTATTCTATGAAGGGGGATGCACAGGGGGGCTATTCTATATTGGGGGGATGCACAGGGAGGCTATTCTATGAAGGGGGATGCACAGGGGGCTATTCTATGAGGGGGGATGCTCAGGAGGCTATTCTATGAGGGGGATGGACAAAGAGGCTATTCTATATGGGGGGGTGCATGGGGGGCTATTCTATGAGGGGGGATGCACAGGGGGCTATTCTATGAGGGGGATGCACAGGGGGGTATTCTATTAGGGGGATGCACAGGGGGGCTATTCTATAAAGGAGAATGCACAGGGGGGGTATTCTATTAGGGGGGGATGCACAGGGGGCTATTCTATGAGGGGGGGATGCACAGGGGGAGCTATTCTATAAGGGGGGGTGCACAGGGGGGCTATTCTATGAGGGGGGGATGCACAGGGGGGGTATTCTATTAGGGGGGGATGCACAGGGGGCTATTCTATGAGGGGGGATGCACAGGGGGAGCTATTCTATAAGGGGGGTGCACAGGGGGGCTATTCTATAAGGGGGGGGGGATGCACAGGGGGGCTATTCTATGAAGGGGGATGCACAGGGGGCTATTCTATGAGGGGGGGATGCACAGGGGGAGCTATTCTATAAGGGAGAATGCACAGGGGGGCTATTCTATATGGGGGGATGCACAGGGGGAGCTATTCTATATTGGGGGGATGCACGGGGGGGCTATTCTATAAGGGGGGATGCACAGGGGGGCTATTCTATAAGGGAGAATGCACAGGGGGGCTATTCTATATGGGGGGATGCACAGGGGGAGCTATTCTATGAAGGGGGATGCACAGGGGGGCTATTCTATGACGGGGGATGCACAGGGGGCTATTCTATGAAGGGGAATGCACAGGGGGCTATTCTATGAGGGGGGATGCACAGGGGGAGCTATTCTATATGGGAGGATGCACAGGGGGGCTATTCTATGAGGGGGGATGCACAGGGGGAGCTATTCTATGAGGGGGGGATGCACAGGGGGAGCTATTCTATGAGGGGGATGCACAGGGGGCTATTCTATGAGGGGGTGCACAGGGGGCTATTCTATATGGGAGGATGCACAGGGGGGCTATTCTATATTGGGGGGGATGCACAGGGGGGCTATTCTATGAGGGGGATGCACAGGGGGAGCTATTCTATAAGGGGGATGCACAGGGGGAGCTATTCTATAAAGGAGAACGCACAGGGGGGCTATTCTATGAAGGGGGATGCACAGGGGGGTTATTCTATGAGGGGGGATGCACAGGGGGCTATTCTATGAGGGGGGTTGCACAAGGGTGCTATTCTAAATGGGGGGGATGCACAGGGGGGCTATTCTATATGGGGAGATGCACAGGGGGGGGGGCTATTCTAAATGGGGGGATGCACAGGGGGGGGGCTATCCTATATGGGGGATGCACAGGTGGGCTTTTCTTTATGGAGAGATGTGCAGCGGGGGGGGGGGGGGGGGGCTATTCTATATGGAGAGATGTGCAGCGGGGGGCTATTCTATATGGAGGGATGTATTGATGAGGATGTTGCTGGAGCAAGAAGCCTAAAATGTCTGTCTGACAGATCCCGTGGAGAGGCGTCATGGCCAGAGAAGCCTTCATGATGGCCGGAGCCGGATGGAGAAGAAAAGGAAAAGTGGACGTCTCTTCATGCAGAGAAGACGCCTACTGTGAGTCACTGAATGTAACTGCACTATAATAACTTATAAGGTCTTATAACTTATCAGGGGTGTCAAACTATGTCCCTCCAGATGTTGCAAAACTACAATTCCCGTCATGGTTTATCTGTCCAGTCATGATGGGATTTGTAGTGTTGTAACAACTGGAGGGACGGAGTTTGACAACTGTGTTCTATTGTCAGTGTTCTTATACCGGAGATAGATAGGAGATAGATAGGAGATAGATAGGCGATAGATAGATAGATAAATAGATAGATAGATAGATAGATAGATAGATAGATAGATAGGAGAGAGATAGATAGGAGATAGATAGATAGATAGATAGATAGATAGATAGATAGATAGATAGGAGATAGATAGATAGATAGATAGATAGATAGATAGATAGATAGATAGATAGGAGAGAGATAGGTAGGAGATAGATAGGAGATAGGGGATAGATAGATAGATAGATAGAGGATATATATATAGATAGATAGATAGATAGATAGATAGATAGATAGATAGATAATGGATAGATAGATAGATAGATAGATAGATAGATAGATAGATAGGAGATAGATAGATAGATAGATAGATAGATAGATAGATAATGGATAGATAGATAGATAGATAGATAGATAGATAGGAGATAGATAGATAGATAATGGATAGATAGATAGATAGATAGATAGATAGATAGATAGATAGATAGTGACCTGGAGTGCTGCTGAAATATACTCTACATAGATAGATAGATAGATAGATAGATAGGAGATAGATAGATAGATAGATAGATAGATAGATAGATAGATAGATAGGAGATAGATAGGTAGGAGATAGATAGATAGATAGATAGATAGCTAGATAGGAGATAGATAGATAGATAGATAGATAGATAGGAGATAGATAGATAGATAGATAGATAGATAGATAGATAGATAGATAATGGATAGATAGATAGATAGATAGATAGATAGATAGATAGGAGATAGATAGATAGATAGATAGATAGATAGATAGATAGATAATGGATAGATAGATAGATAGATAGGAGATAGATAGATAGATAGATAATGGATAGATAGATAGATAGATAGATAGATAGATAGATAGATAGATAATGGATGGATAGATAGATAGATAGATAGATAGATAGATAGATAGATAGATAGATAGATAGATAGATAGATAGATAGATATCCAGTAGGAAATAGCTATCTAGCAGTTCATTATGTATCTTTGATTACACATGAGATCACAACCAGCAGACACATTTTAATAATGAGAACCTTCTATGGGGATGATCCTGGTATTTGTACAGTGGATGTTAGTTAGTAATGGCGGTGGTGGTGAAGGGGTTGTGATATTTGTTTCTTTTATACTGGTATTATTGGTCTTGTTATACTGGATCTCAGTTATGGTTTGGTGGTATTAGTTAGTATGGGGTGGTAATGGTTGTGGTCACAGTGACAATATATGTTTCTTATATACTGGTGTATTGGATTTGGTCAGTAACGGTATATTTCTTCTATCCCCTATTAGTTCTGTTCTGGGGTCACATCCACACACTGATCCCCCACAGAACTCTGTATACTGATCTCTCACAAAGCCTCCAGTATACAATACACCAGGAATCCTCCAAGTACAACAGCTGCAAACACTACAACTCCCAGCATTTACTTACAGTCTGCAGCCCTCAGGATATGCTGGGAGTTGTAGTACATCCTCTGATAACAGCTGGTGCTGCAGAGATTCAGGGCTGATGGTTTTAACATGATAAGAGAACCAAAAGGGCATTACAGCACTGATAACAGGGTCACCGGGTACACAGCATGGTACCTTAAGGGTGCATTCACACAGACAGATTTAGCTGACAGATTTTTGAAGCCAAAGCCAGGAATGGAGTTGAAAAGAGGAGAAATCTCAGTTTTTCCTTTATTACCTGTTCTCTGTTTATAGTCTGTTCCTGGCTTTGGCTTCAAACGTCGGTCAGATAAATCTCTCTGTTTAAAGGCATCCTAAGGTACTATGCTGTGCACCTGGAGCTAGGTTCCCTTTAATCCAATAGATGTATATCACAAGGGCTTTTCGTGGCTGGGAACACTGGCCACAATACTATAATTCTGTGGCGCATGTGTAATCTTCCTTTCCCGCACTTATTTGGGGAGGGTAATACCAGGTAAGGGCCAGGGTGGTGGATGGGCCGCTAGCCTGCCAGTCAAGGGCCAGTGCCGTGTGCTTGCCCCCCAGGCTAAAATCTGCCAGCCAGCCCCTGGGGCAGGGGGATACAGGGTGATCCGTACAGGTGTGGGGTAGGAGGATACAGGGTGACCAGTCTTGGGTGAAGGCAAAGGAATTTAGGGAAACAAGTCTAGAATTGGGGCAGGGGAATATAGAATGACCAGTCTTGGGTGATTGCAGGGGGATATAGGTTGACTAGTCGGGGGTGGGGGCAGGAGCATAGGTGTGGTGATATGTTTTTGGGCCATGTAAATATATTTTTTCTCTTGACCTATATCTTCCATGGACACTTAATATGTTAACATTGACATTAGGGGCGTACAGGGTGACCAGTTTTGGGTGGGGGCAGGGGGATACAGGGGGGCCAGTCTGGAATGAGGGCAGGGGAATACAGGGAAACCAATCTGGGGGTGGCGGTACAGGATTACAGGGTGACCAGTCTGTGGTGTGGGCCATGAGACACAGTGACGGGTCTAGGGTGTGGGCACTGGGATACAAGGTGACAAGTCTAAGCTTCGGTAGGGGGATAGAAGCAGACCAGTCTGGGGTTGGGTCAAAGGGATATTGGGTGACTAGTCCAGGGTGGGGGCAGGAGGATACAGGGTGACTTATCTAGGGTGAGGGCAGGAGCATACAGGAGATATGCAGGGTTACCAGTCAGGGGTGGCGGAAAGGCGATGAAGAGTGACCACTGCGGGGTGGGGGTGGGGGACGGGAGGATACAGGGTGACCAGTCTAGGGTGAAGGCACGAGGATACAGGGTGACCAGTTTGGGTTTGGGGCAGAAGGATACAGGGTGACTAGTGGAGGCAAGGTGACTCACGGTGACAAGTCTAGGGTGGTGGCAGGGGGATACAGGTTGACCAGTTTTTGTTGGGGGCAGGAGGATACAGGGTGACCCTTCTAAGGTGGAGACAGGGGGCCAGAGGGAGACCAGTCTGGGATGGGGGTAAGAGGATAAAGAGTGGCCACTCTGAGGCAGGGTCAAAGGCATATAAGGTGACCGGTCTAGGGTGAGGGCAGGGGAATAGAGAATGACCAGTCTGGGGTGGGGGCAGGGGGATATAGGGTGTCCAGTCTTGGGTAAAGGTAGAGACACAAGAGAGCAGGGTCATATGAGCAGTGTCCTTAGAGTATTACCTACATATTAAGATCTCCATTCTAGGAACATATTATCACACCTATGATTTTTATTCTACTTTAGGTGGACGACGAAAAGAATAAACACGCAAG
The DNA here is from genome assembly GCF_027789765.1 of Dendropsophus ebraccatus. Taxonomy (NCBI): domain Eukaryota; kingdom Metazoa; phylum Chordata; class Amphibia; order Anura; family Hylidae; genus Dendropsophus; species Dendropsophus ebraccatus. Next base: position 14,784 of record NW_027210374.1, on the reverse strand, counting down.
GAGACGAACATTCCGATCAGAAGCAGAAATAGAAGAATCGCAGAACAGGTAATTAATATAATTATTAATTACTGATAACTATCAGGCTAGACTTTTGGTCTAGACCTGCATAGGTGTAATAATATGTACCTGGGCCATGTAGATATATGTTTTTTATTGACCTATATCTTCCATGGACACTTAATATGTTAACACTGACATTAGGGGGATATAGGGTGTCCAGTCTCGGGTGGGGGCAGGGGGGTACAGGGTGACCAGTCTGCTGTGGGGGCAGGGGGGTACAGAGTGACCAGTCTGCAGTGGGGACAGGAGGATACAGGGTGACAAGTCTGAGGTGGGGGTACGAGATTACAAAATGACCAGTCTAAGTTATGGACGGTGGGACACAGGGTGACCAGTCGAGGGTGGGTGCAGAGGGATACAGGCAGGAGGATAGCTAATGTCTCTTATGCCCTGGTGCAAGAGGTCACCTTGGCCCCCCCCCCCCCCATTCCTTTCACGACTAAGTGATGCTTTTGGTGTATGTATGTGTATATATATATATATATATATATATATATATATATATATATATATATATGAAGAGAAAATATTATCACCATACATATTACTGCCATACTGTTACTGACCAAATCCTGTACACTGAGACCAATATTACCAGTAATACCAGTATATAGGAAGAAAATTTTACCGACACACCCCAACCACTACCATCGCCACCATATTGTTACTGACCAAATCCAGTATACCGAGACCAATAAAACACAATACCAGATAAAAGTAACAAATATTACCACCACATACTGACTAACACCGCCGCTGCTACTGAATAATCCACTGTACAAAGATCACTATCACCTCATACAGTCATATAGAGGTAGCCCTAGCTCTACACAGGTTCTATACACTATATACATTACAGTGTAGTTACATCAAGTAACTTACAAGGGACATCTTCTCTGATCAGAGTCGTTTGCATTTTCTTCTCCATCTGCCATTATAAGAACTTCTCCGAGCCACAACTCCACAGAATCTGCCAATGCAAACATATTAGGCTCCTTACTCCGGGACCTTCCTCATCTCTATACAAACTGCACATCTGTATTGGCCCCTTTATGCCACCATTTAGTGTGTAGGCTGACACGATGTGATCCCCCTATAGTATATGTCCCCTTCTATGTAGCCTCCTTATAGGCTCCCTCTCCCCCTATGTTGTCCCCTTATGGCCCCCTCTCCCCCTATGTAGTCCTTTTATAGATGGCCCCCTCTCCCCCCTTACTTATACCCCATTATAGATGGCCCCCTCCCTCCTCCCTTATCAATGGCCCCTCCCCCTCCCTTATTGATGGCCCCTCCCTTATCGATTGCCCCCTCCCCCTCCCTTATCAATGGCCCCTTACCCCCCTCCCTTATCGATGCCCCCCCCTTATTGATGGCCCCCTCCCCCCCTCCCTTATCGATGGCCCCCTCCCCCCCCTCCCTTATCGATGGCCCCTCCCCCCTTATCGATGGCCCCTCCCCCCTCCCTTATCAATGGCCCCCTTCCCCCTCCCTTATCGATGGCCCCCCTCCCTTATCGATGGCCACCTTCCCCCTCCCTTATCGATGGCCCCCCCTCCCTTATCGTTGGCCCCCCTCCCCCCTCCCTTATCGTTGACCCCCCTCCCTTATCGATGGCCCCCTCCCTTGTTGATGGCCCCCTCCCTCTCCCTTATTGATGGCCCCCCTCCCTTATCGATGGCCCCCCCTCCCCCCTCCCTTATCGATGACCCCCTCCCTATCGTTGGCCCCCCTCCCCTCCCTTATCGATGGCCCCACTCCCTTATCGATGGCCCCCCTCCCCCTCCCTTATCGATGGCCCCCCTCCCCCCCTCCCTTATTGATGGCCCCTTGCTTATTGATTGCCCCCTTCCCTCTCCCTTATCAATGGCCCCTTCCCCCCTCCCTTATTGATGGCCCCCCCTTATCGATGGCCTTCTCCCTCCCTTATCGATGGCCCCCTCCCTCCCTTATCGATTGCCCCCTCCCCCCCCTTATTGATGGCCCCTCCCCCCTCCCTTATCGATGGCCCCCTTCCCCCTCCCTTGTTTATGGCCCCCTCCCTCTCCCTTATCGATGGCCCCCCCTCCCCCCCTCCCTTATCGATGGCCCCCCGCCCTTTTAGATGACCCCCCTCATCCCGCTTATAGATGGCCCCCTCCCCCCTCCCTAATCGATGGCCCCCCTTTTCCCTTATTGATGGCCCCTCCCTTATCGATTGCCCCCTCCCCCCTCCCTTATCAATGGCCCCTTACCCCCTCCCTTATCGATGACCCCCCCTTATCGATGGCCCCCTCCCCCCCCCTTATTGGTGGACCCCTCCCCCCCTTATCGATGGCCCCTCCCTTATCAGTGGTCCCCTTCCCCCCTCCCTTATCGATGGCCCTTCTCCCTTATCGATGGTCCCCTCCCCCCTCCCTTATCGATGGCCCCCCTCCCTTATCGTTGGCCTCCCTCCCCCTCCCTTATCGTTGGCCCCCCTCCCCTCTTCCCTTATCGATGGCCCCCTCCCTTGTTGATGGCCCCCTCCCCCTACCTTATCGATGGCCCCCCCTCCCTTATCGATGGCCCCCTCCCTTATCGATGACCCCCTCCCTTATCGTTGGCCCCACTCCCCCCTCCTTTATCGATGGCCCCACTCCCTTATCGATGGCCCCCCTCCCCCTCCCTTATCGATGGCCCCCCTCCCCCCCTCCCTTATTGATGGCCCCTCGCTTATTGATTGCCCCCTTCCCCCTCCCTTATCAATGGCCCCTTTCCCCCCTCCCTTATCGATGGCCCCCTCCCTCCCTTATCGATGGCCCCCTCCCTCCCTTATCGATGGCCCCCTCCCTCCCTTATTGATTGCCCCCCCCCCCCCCCTTATCGATGGCCCCTCTTCCCTCCCTTATCGATGGCCCCCTTCCCCCTCCCTTATCGATGGCCCCTCCCCCTTCCTTATCAATGGCCCCCTTCCCCCTCCCTTATCGATGGCCCCTCCCTTATCGATGGCCCCCTCCCCCCTCCCTTATCGATGGCCCCCGTCCCTTATCGTTGGCCCCCCTCCCTTATCGTTCGCCCCCCCTCCCCCCTCCCTTATCGATGGCCCCCTCCCTTGTTGATGGCCCCCTCCCCCTCCCTTATCGATGGTCCCCCTCCCTTATCGATGGCCCCCCTCCCCCTCCCTTATCGATGGCCCCCCTCCCTTATCGTTGGCCCCCCTCCCTTATCAATGGCCCCACTCCCTTATCGATGGCCCTTCTCCCCCTCCCTTATTGGTGGCCCCCCTCCTCACCTCCCTTATTGATGGCCCCTCCATTATTGATTGCCCCCTTCCCCCTCCCTTATCAATGGCCCCTTCCCCCCTCCCTTATCGAAGGGCTCCCCCTTATCGATGGCCCCCTCCCCCCCTCCCTTATCGATGGCCCCCTCCCCCCCCTCCCTTATCGATGGCCCCCTCCCCCCTCCCTTATCGATGGCCCCCTCCCCCCCTCCCTTATCGATGGCCCCCTCCCCACCTCCCTTATCGATGGCCCCCTCCCTTATCGATTGGCCCCTCCCCCCTCCCTTATCGATGGCCCCCTTCCCCCTCCCTTATCGATGGCCCCCTCGCCCTCCCTTATCAATGGCCCCCCTCCCTTATCGATGGCCCTCCTCCCTCCCTCCCTTATCGATGGCCCCCCTTCCTCCCTCCCTTATCGATGGCCCCCCGCCCTTTTAGATGACCCCCCTCATCCCGCTTATAGATGGCCCCCTCCCCCCCTCACTTATAGATGGCCCCCTCCCTTTTAGATGACCCACCTCCCCCCGCTTATAGATGGCCCCCTCTCCCCCATCGTTGGCCCCCTTTCCCCCCCTCCCTTATAGGTTGCCTCCCTATTCTCCCCCATCTCCTTATAGCTGGCCCCCTCTTCCCTCATTATAGCTGTCTCCCTCTTCCCTCATTATAGCTGGCCCCCTCTTCCCCCTTATTGCTGGCTCACTCTTCCCTCTTTCCCTCTTAAATCTGGCCCCCTCTTCCCTCATTATATATGGTCCCCCTCCTCTCCCCCCCCTGTGCATTAAAGATAACAAAAGAAAAAAAAACACAACTCACCTTCCATCTACTCCCCTGTCGAGCCTCTCGCCTCCTGGTCTGTCCCTGGCTGATGTGCGGCTGCCGGGGGTGTCCCGTCCTATCCCCGGCAGCGCACTCATCAGAGAGCACAGGATATAGGGTGACAAATCTAGGGTAGGGGCAGGGGAATACAGAATGACCAGTCTGGGGTGGTTGCCGGGGAAAATAGAGTAACTAATCTGCAGTGGAGGCAGAATCATACAGGGTGACCTGTGTGGGTGGAAGGGGTACATAGAGATACAAGGTGACCAATCTAGGGTGTACGCAGGGAGATAAAGGGAGGCCATTCTGGGATGGGGCAGGAGGATACAGAGTGGCCAGTCTGGGGCAATGTCAAGGGGACATAGGGTGACTGGTCTAGGGTGAGGGCAGGGAAATAGAGAATGACCAGTCTGAGATGGGGCAGTGGGATATACAGTGACCAGTCTTGGGTAAGGGTTGGGACACAAGAGAGCAGGGTCATATGAGCAGTGTCCTTAGAGTATTACCTACATATTAAGATCTCCATTCTAGGAACATATTATCACACCTGTGAATATTTTTCTACTTTAGGTGGACGGCGAGAAGAAGAAGCACGCACAGAGACGAACATTCCCATCAGGATCAATGGAAGAATCGCAGGAAGGTAATTAATATATTTATTAATTACTGATAACTATCAGGCTAGACTCTTGGTCTAGACCTGCATAGGTGTGATATGTTCCTGGGCCATGTAGATATATGTTATTTATTGACCTATATCTACCATGGACACTTAATATGTTAACACTGACATTAGGGGGATACATGGTGTCCAGTCTCAGGTGGGGGCCGGGGGATATAGGGTGACCAGTCTGGAGTGGGAGCAGTAGGATACAGGGAAACCAATCTGGGGGTGGGGGCACAGGATTACAGGGTGACCAGTCTGTGGTGTGGGCCATGAGACACAGGGTGACCAGTCTGGGCTGGGGTAGGGGGATAGAAGCAGACCAGTCTGGGGTTGGGTCAAAGGAATATAGGGTGAGCAGTTTTTGGTGCGGGCAGGGGGATACAGGGTGATCCGTACAGGTGTGGGGTAGGAGGATACAGGGTGACCAGTCTTGGATGAAGGCAAAGGAATTTAGGGAAACAAGTCTAGAATTAGGGCAGGGGAATATAGAATGACCAGTCTTGGGTGATTGCAGGGGGATATAGGTTGACTAGTCGGGGATGGGGGCAGGAGCATAGGTGTGGTGATATGTTTTTGGGCCATGTAGATATATTTTCTTTCTTGACCTATATCTTCCATGGACACTTAATATGTTAACATTGACATAAAGAGCGTACAGGGTGACCAGTTTTGGGTGGGGGCAGGGGGATACAGGGTGGCCAGTCTGGAATGGGGGCAGGGGGATACAGGGAAACCAATCTGGGGGTGGCGGTACAGGATTACAGGGTGACCGGTCTAGGGTGTGGGCACTGGGATATAAGGTGACCAGTCTGGGCTTCGGTAGGGGGATAGAAGCAGATCAGTCTGGGGTTGGGTCAAAGGGATATTGGGTGATTAGTCCAGGGTGGGGGCAGGAGGATACAGGGTGTCTTATCTAGGGTGAGGGCAGGAGCATACAGGATGACCCGTCTTAGTTGAGGCTAGAGATATACAGGGTTACCAGTCAGGAGTGGCGGAAAGGCGATGAAGAGTGACCACTGCGGAGTGGGGGTGGGGGGCTGGAGGATACAGGGTGACCAGTCTAGGGTGAAGGCACGAGGATACAGGGTGACCAGTTTGGGTTTGGGGCAGAAGGATACAGGGTGACCAGTGGAGGCAAGGTGACTCACGGTGACAAGTCTAGGGTGGTGGCAGGGGGATACAGGTTGACCAGTTTTTGTTGGGGGCAGGAGGATATAGGGTGTCCAGTCTTGGGTAAAGGTAGAGACACAAGAGAGCAGGGTCATATGAGCAGTGTCCTTAGAGTATTACCTACATATTAAGATCTCCATTCCAGGAACATATTATCACACCTATGATTTTTATTGTACTTTAGGTGGACGACGAAAAGAATAAACACGCAAGGAGACGAACATTCCGATCAGAAGCAGAAATGGAAGAATCGCAGAACAGGTAATTAATATAATTATTAATTACTGATAACTATCAGGCTAGACTTTTGGTCTAGACCTGCATAGGTGTGATAATATGTACCTGGGCCATGTAGATATATGTTTTTTATTGACCTATATCTTCCATGGACACTTAATATGTTAACACTGACATTAGGGGGATATAGGGTGTCCAGTCTCGGGTGGGGGCAGGGGGGTACAGGGTGACCAGTCTGCAGTGGGGGCAGGGGGGTACAGAGTGACCAGTCTGCAGTGGGGACAGGAGGATACAGGGTGACAAATCTGAGGTGGGGGTACGAGATTACAAAGTGGCCAGTCTAAGTTATGGACGGTGGGACACAGGGTGACCAGTCGAGGGTGGGTGCAGAGGGATACAGGCAGGGGGATAGCTAATGTCTCCTATGCCCTGGTGCAAGAGGTCACCTTGCCTCCCCCCATTCCTTTCACGACTAAGTGATGCTTTTGGTGTATGTATGTATATATATATATATATATATATATATATATATATATATATATATGAAGAGAAAATATTATCACCATACATATAACTGCCATACTGTTACTGACCAAATCCTGTACACTGAGACCAATATTACCAGTAATACCAGTATATAGGAAGAAAATTTTACCGCCACACCCCAACCACTACCATCTCCACCATATTGTTACTGACCAAATCCAGTATACCGAGACCAATAAAACACAATACCAGATAAAAGTAACAAATATTACCACCACATACTGACTAACACCACCGCTGCTACTGAATAATCCACTGTACAAAGATCACTATCACCTCATACAGTCATATAGAGGTAGCCCTAGCTCTACACAGGTTCTATACACTATATACATTACAGTGTAGTTACATCAAGTATCTTACAAGGGACATCTTCTCTGATCAGAGTCGTTTGCATTTTCTTCTCCATCTGCCATTATGAGAACTTCTCCGAGCCACAACTCCACAGAATCTGCCAGGCAAACATATTAGGCTCCTTACTCCGGGACCATCCTCATCTCTATACAAACTGCACATCTGTATTGGCCCCTTTATGCCACCATTTAGTGTGTAGGCTGACACGATGTGATCCCCCTATAGTATATGTCCCCTTCTATGTAGCCTCCTTATAGGCCCCCTCTCCCCCTATGTTGTCCCCTTATGGGCCCCCTCTCCCCCCTATGTAGTCCCCTTATAGATGGCCCTCTCCCCCCTTACCTATACCCCATTATAGATGCCCCCCTCCCTAATCGATGGCCCTTCCCCCTCCCTTATTGATGGCCCCTCCCTTATCGATTACCCCCTCCCTTATCAATTGCCCCTTACCCCCCTCCCTTATCGATGGCCCCCTCCCCCCCTCCCTTATCGATGGCCCCCTCCCCCCCTCCCTTATCGATGGCCCCCTCCCTTATCGATGGCCCCCTCCCCCCCCTCCCTTATCGATGGCCCCCTCCCCCCCTCCCTTATCGATGGCCCCCTCCCCCCTCCCTTATCGATGGCCCCCTCCCCCCTCCCTTATCGATGGCCCCTCCCCCCTCCCTTATCGATGGCCCCCTCCCCCCCTTTATCGATGGCCCCTCCCCCCCTCCCTTATCAATGGCCCCCTTCCCCCTCCCTTATCGATGGCCCCCCTCCCTTATCGATGGCCCCCTCCCCCCTCCCTTATCGATGGCCCCCCTCCCTTATCGATGGCCCCCCTCCCCCCTCCCTTATCGATGACCCCCTCCCTTATCGTTGGCCCCCCCTCCCTTATCGATGGCCCCACTCCCTTATCGATGACCCCCCTCCCTTATCGATGGCCCCACTCCCTTATCGATTACCCCCTCCCTTATCGATGGCCCCCCTCCCTTTTTGATGGCCCCTCGCTTATTGATTGCCCCCTTCCCCCTCCCTTATCAATGGCCCCTTCCCCCCTCCCTTATCGACGCCCCCCCCTTATCGATTGCCCCCTCCCTCCCTCCCTTATCAATGGACCCCTCCCTTATCGATGGCCCCCTCCCTCCCTTATCGATTGCCCCCTCCCCCCCCACTTATCAATGGCCCCTCCCCCCTCCCTTATCGATGGCCCCTTCCCCCTCCCTTATTGATGGCCCCCTCCCTTGTTTATGGCCCCCTCCCTTATCGATGGCCCCCCCCTTCCCTTATCGATGGCCCCCCGCCCTTTTAGATGACCCCCTTCATCCCACTTATAGATGGCCCCCTCCCCCCCTCCCTTATAGGTGGCCCCCTCCCCCCCTCACTTATAGATGGCCCCCTCCCTTTTAGATGACCCACCTCCCCCCGCTTATAGATGGCCCCCTCTCCCCCCTCCCTTATAGGTTGCCTCCCTATTCTCCCCCCCTCTCCTTATAGCTGGCCCCCTCTTCCCAAATTATATCTGGCCCCCTCTTCCCTCATTATATATGGTCCCCCTCCTCTCCCCCCTGTACATAAAAGATAACAAAAGAAAAAAAAAACACAACTCACCTTCCATCTACTCCCCTGTCGAGCCTCTCGCCTCCTGGTCTGTCCCTGGCTGATGTGCGGCTGCCGGGGGTGTCCCGTCCTATCCCCGGCAGCGCACTCATCAGAGAGCTCAGGATATAGGGTGACAATCTAGGGTGGGGGCAGGGGGATACAGAATGACCAGTCTGGGGTGGTTGCCAGGGAAAATAGTGTAACTAATCTGCAGTGGAGGCAGAATCATACAGGGTGACCTGTCTGGGGGGGGGGGGGTACATAGAGATACAAGGTGACCAATCTAGGGTGTACGCAGGGAGATAGAGGGAGTCCATTCTGGGATGGGGCAGGAGGATACAGAGTGGCCAGTCTGGGGCAATGTCAAGGGGACATAGGGTGACTGGTCTAGGGTGAGGGCAGGGAAATAGAGAATGACCAGTCTGAGATGGGGCAGTGGGATATACGGTGACCAGTCTTGGGTAAGGGTAGGGACACAAGAGAGCAGGGTCATATGAGCAGTGTCCTTAGAGTATTACCTACATATTAAGATCTCCATTCTAGGAACATATTATCACACCTGTGAATCTTTTTCTACTTTAGATGGACGAAGAGAAGAAGAAGCACGCACAGAGACGAACATTCCCATCAGAAGCAAGAATGGAAGAATCGCAGGAAGGTAATTAATATATTTATTAATTACTGATAACTATCAGGCTAGACTTTTGGTCTAGACCTGCATAGGTGTGATAATATGTACCTGGGCCATGTAGATATATGTTTTTTTATTGACCTATATCTTCCATGGACACTTAATATGTTAACACTGACATTAGGGGGATACATGGTGACCAGTCTCAGGTGGGGGCAGGGGGGATATAGGGTGACCAGTCTGGAGTAGGAGCAGTAGGATACAGGGAAACCAATCTGTGGGTGGGGGCACAGGATTACAGGGTGACCAGTCTGTGGTGTGGGCCATGAGACACAGGGTGACCAGTCTGGGCTGGGGTAGGGGGATAGAAGCAGACCAGTCTGGGGTTGGGTCAAAGGAATATAGGGTGAGCAGTTTTTGGTGCGGGCAGGGGGATACAGGGTGATCCGTACAGGTGTGGGGTAGGAGGATACAGGGTGACCAGTCTTGGGTGAAGGCAAAGGAATTTAGGGAAACAAGTCTAGAATTGGGGCAGGGGAAAATAGAGTGACCAGTCTTGGGTGATTGCAGGGGGGATACAGGTTGACTAGTCGGGGGTGGGGGCAGGAGCATAGGTGTGGTGATATGTTTTTGGGCCATGTAGATATATTTTTTTTCTTGACCTATATCTTCCATGGACACTTAATATGTTAACATTGACATTAGGGGCGTACAGGGTGACCAGTTTTGGGTTGGGGGCAGGGGGATACAGGGTGGCCAGTCTGGAATGGGGGCAGGGGAATACAGGGAAACCAATTTGGGGGTGGCGGTACAGGATTACAGGGTGACCAGTCTGTGGTGTGGGCCATGAGACACAGTGACGGGTCTAGGGTGTGGGCACTGGGATACAAGGTGACAAGTCTGGGCTTCGGTAGGGGGTTAGAAGCAGACCAGTCTGGGGTTGGATCAAAGTGATATTGGGTGACTAGTCCAGGGTGGGAGCAGGAGGATACAGGGTGACTTATCTAGGGTGAGGGCAGGAGCATACAGGATGACCCGTCTTATGCCCCTATTCCACTGGTCGTCAGAGGAGCAAACGTGCGCTCTCAGCGCTCGTTTGCTCCTTCTTCCCCGCTCGCTGCCGCCGCTATTCAGCGCGGCTACAGCGAGCGGGTGAGTGCGGGAGGGGCGGCGTGGAGCTGCGGCGGGGCTGCCCGGGTGATCGCTAGATCGTCCGGGCAGCCCATAGGATATAGCAGCATCTGCTGCCGACGCTCCTATTCAACGGAGCGACGGCAGCGGATCGCTGCTATATCAGTCGCTTGTTTTTTCAACGTGTTGAAAAACAAGAGACTGCAACGATCAGCCGACATGAACGATGTCGGCTGATCGTTGCACTCTATTCCACGGGACGATTATCGTCCGTAGTGGCCGATATCGGCCGAATACGAACGAATAATCGTTCCGTGGAATAGGGCCTTTAGTTGAGGCTAGAGATATACAGGGTTACCAGTCAGGGGTGGCGGAAAGGCGATGAAGAGTGACCACTGCGGGGTGGGGGTGGGGGGCGGGAGGATACAGGGTGACCAGTCTAGGGTGAAGGCACGAGGATACAGGGTGACCAGTTTGGGTTTGGGGCAGAAGGATACAGGGTGACCAGTGGAGGCAAGGTGACTCACGGTGACAAGTCTAGGGTGGTAGCAGGGGGATACAGGTTGACCAGTTTTTGTTGGGGGCAGGAGGATACAGGGTGACCCTTCTAAGGTGGAGACAGGGGGCTAGAGGGAGAGCAGTCTGGGATGGGGGTAAGAGGATAAAGAGTGGCACTCTGAGGCAGGGTCAAAGGCATATAAGGTGACCGGTCTAGGGTGAGGGCAGGGGAATAGAGAATGAGCAGTCTGGGGTGGGGGGATGGGGGATATAGGGTGTCCAGTCTTGGGTAAAGGTAGAGACACAAGAGAGCAGGGTCATATGAGCAGTGTCCTTAGAGTATTACCTACATATTAAGATCTCCATTCTAGGAACATATTATCACACCGGTGAATCTTTTTCTACTTTAGGTGGACGACGAGAAGAGGAAAGCACGCACGGAGACGAACATTCCATCAGAAGCAAGAATGGAAGAATCGCAGGAAGGTAATTAATATATTTATTAATTACTGATAACTATCAGGCTAGACTTTTGGTCTAGACCTGCATAGGTGTGATAATATGTTCCTGGGCCATGTAGATATATTTTTTTTATTGACCTATATCTTCCATGGACACTTAATATGTTAACACTGACATTAGGGGGATACAGGGTGACCAGTCTCAGGTGGGGGCCAGGGGCTACAGGGTGACCAGTCTGCAGTGGGAGCAGGAGGATGCAGGGAAACCAATCTGGGGGTGGGGGCACAGGATTACATGGTGACCAGTCTGTGGTGTAAGTCGTGAGACACAGGGTGACCAGTTTAGGGTGGGGGCACTGGGATACAAGGTGACCAGTCTGGGCTTGGGTAAGGGGATAGAAGCAGACCTGTCTGGTGTTGGGTTCAAAGGGATATAGGGTTACCAGTCTTGGGTGGGAGCAGGGGAATATCTTCCATGAACCACTTTATATGTTAACACTGACATTAGGAGGATACAGGGTGACCAGTCTCGGGTGGGGGCACCCGTATTTTGCACAGCCGGGAGTGTACAGTGGAGCGTCTAATAAGGAGGAGGTGATGACGGGAATACGAGGCCTCATCCACACAGAGGCAGCAGCATCATCATCTCTGTAGTGTCACTCTATATGCGGAAAGCTCTAGTCATCCTGGCTATATCCAGCCCGCACAACGCCTCACCATTAGTCTCCATGAGGTAGATGTGGATTTTATTTCAATTTTAACATTGGTCCTGGGCACAATGTAACAAGAAATCCACGTGAAATATAGTTAAGTGAACAATGAGAACAGGTTCCTCCTCGGTTCGCTGATGTCAGACTATGGCCCTGTGCTCACCTACTTACAGTTGGTTTTACTTACTCTTCTCTTTATAATTCCTCCACAAGTATTGGATGTAGTGGAATTGCTATTTTTTGGGAGTTAGGGTGGGGGTGAGTTGGGTAAGGCGGTGGGGGATGGGGGTTAAGAAAATGTACTGTTTGGTTGTTTTGTAAGTTACTTCCATTAAAAAAAAAGCTCAAATCTTCCAGTACTTATCAGCTGCTGCATGTCCTGCAGAAATTGGTATATTCTTTCCAGTCTGAGACAGCGATTTCTCCTGCCACCTTTGTGCATGTGAGGAACTGTCCAGAGCAGTAGCAAATTCCCATAGAATAGCTCTCCTGCTCTGCACAATTCCTGACATGGACAGAGGTGGCAGCAGAGAGCACTGTCAGACTGGAAAGAATACACCATGTCCTGCAGGACATACAGCAGCTGATAAGTACTGACAGACTTGAGATTTTTCAAATAGAAGTAAATTGGTAAACCACATTTTTTGCGTACTCTTAAAAAAAAAACATTTGTTTTGATCCTTTTCTTTATTAGGAGGCTATGCATTTCTAACAAACTTTTTCCAAAGCATTTTCTTGTCTCAATTACTATGTCAGAGTAGAGTAGAAGTTGTTTACAGCTAGCAACCTAGAAAGGTGTTCTGTGATGTCATCAAAGCTGTGATGACATATATAACTGCTAGACAGGCAAGCGGTTTATTTGCAACCAGGCAGCCAACTAGGTAGGAAAGCAGCTATCAAGGAAGGTGCAGGTAGGTATCGTTCCAAAGGTTTAATGTGGATTTTTGGGGCGCCAGTTTATGCTTCTGCAAACCGCTAAAGTTGTAAGTTACTATACTTACTATAGTATAGTTTTTTTCAATACTTTTCTATAATAGTTAGTTACTAATTTGTGATTTTTTTTTTCTACTGTAGGGGGACGATAAGAAAAAAGAACATGCACGGAGACGAACATTCCCATCAGGATCAATGGAAGAATCGCAGGAAGGTAATTAATATATTTATTAATTACTGATAACTATCAGGCTAGACTCTTGGTCTAGACCTGCATAGGTGAGATAATATGTACCTGGGCCATGTAGATATATGTTATTTATTGACCTATATCTACCATGGACACTTAATATGTTAACACTGACATTAGGGGGACACAGGGTGACCAGTCGAGGGTGGGTGCAGAGGGATACAGGCAGGGGGGTAGCTAATGTCTCCTATGCCCTGGTGCAAGAGGTCACCTTGGGCCCCCCCCCCCCCATTCCTCTCACGACTAAGTGATGCTTCTGGTGTATGTATGTCTATATATATGTATATATATATATATATATATATATATCATATATATATATATATATATGTGAAGAGAAAATATTATCACCATACATATTACTGCCATTACTGTTACTGACCAAATCCTGTACACTGAGACCAATATTACCAGTAATACAGTATATAGGAAGAAAATTTTACCGCCACACCCCAACCACTACCATCGCCACCATATTGTTACTGACCAAATCCAGTATACCGAGACCAATAAAACACAATACCAGATAAAAGTAACAAATATTACCACCACATACTGACTAACACCGCCGCTGCTACTGAATAATCCACTGTACAAAGATCACTATCACCTCATACAGTCATATAGAGGTAGCCCTAGCTCTACACAGGTTCTATACACTATATACATTACAGTGTAGTTACATCAAGTAACTTACAAGGGACATCTTCTCTGATCAGAGTCGTTTGCATTTTCTCTCCATCTGCCATTATAAGAACTTCTCCGAGCCACAACTCCACAGAATCTGCCAATGCAAACATATTAGGCTCCTTACTCCGGGACCTTCCTCATCTCTATACAAACTGCACATCTGTATTGGCCCCCTTTATGCCACCATTTAGTGTGTAGGCTGACACGATGTGATCCCCCTATAGTATATGTCCCCTTCTATGTAGCCTCCTTATAGGCTCCCTCTCCCCCTATGTTGTCCCCTTATGGCCCCCTCTCCCCCTATGTAGTCCTCTTATAGATGGCCCCCTCTCCCCCCTTACTTATACCCCATTATAGATGGCCCCCTCCCCCCTCCCTCATCGATGGCCCCTCCCCCTCTCTTATTGATGGCCCCTCCCTTATCGATTGCCCCCCTCCCCCTCCCTTATCAATGGCCCCTTACCCCCCTCCCTTATCGATGCCCCCCCTTATTGATGGCCCCCCCTCCCCCCTCCCTTATCGATGGCCCCCTCCCCCCCTCCCTTATCGATGGCCCCTCCCCCCTTATCGATGGCCCTCCCCCCTCCTTATCAATGGCCCCCTTCCCCTCCCTTATCGATGGCCCCCTCCCTTATCGATGGCCACCTTCCCCCTCCCTTGTCCAATGGCCCCCCCTCCCTTATCGTTGGTCCCCCTCCCCCCTCCCTTATCGTTTGCCCCCCTTCCCCCCTCCCTTATCGATGGCCCCCTCCCTTGTTGATGGCCCCCTCCCTCTCCCTTATCGATGGCCCCACTCCCTTATCGATGG